>NC_064810.1:68034088-68248203 GCF_023721935.1 Panthera uncia | reverse complement strand
ATATTAAAAAATAAAAAAAAATAAAAAAAAAAAAAAGCCAATTTTGTATTTTAATAAAAATGCTATTTATTCCCACCAGATTTTCCATACTATTTAGCATAGCTTTATATAATTATGAACTGATAAAATTTTCATTTCTTTTTTTTAACAGTAGACTTATTTTATTTTTCATATAGAAAAAAATTTTATCTTGAATATCTTCAGAATGGACCTGATAAAAATATAGACCAACATTTTGTTTACAAAAATAAGGGTCATCATGGAAAATAAAAATCTCAAGTTTTAAAAAGTAAAAAAAAAAAAAAAAAAAAAAAGAAAGAGTGTAAGTCTGCCTCTTTGTTGTTGTCATTGTTGTTGTTGTTGTTGTTATTATTATTATTATTATTAGAGTTGTGGACATCAATCCCTTTATACGAAGACTCCTGAAGAGTTGGCCCAGACTTTTTCGATCCTCACTCCACCAAAGTCAGTGCTTTACATAGAGCACCCCCCTCAAGAAATCCTTGTTGAATTGACCTGATGGTGTCCGAGCTCCCCAGAGAAGCTGGCTATCTGCCAAATATAGCTACAGTGTGTTGGAATTATGTTAAGTAGCTGACAAAGTTCAAGGGAGGAAGAAAATTACCAATCCTTCCTGGAAGTGAGTGAAGAGAAGGGCTCTCTTGCTTCCAAAATGTCCAAACATCTTGTTCTAAATACTGACATCTGTTTGCCTCCAGCTTGCTGCTCCCAATGTTTGCCAACTGGCCAAGAATATTTGCATCTTTACCAACCATCTTCCCCCATCACTTCCTTCCCAAGCTGGCAACTTCTCAGGCATTACCGGGTAAGCACTAAGTGGGCACCAAGGGCAAATACCCAACCCCACTGAGGAGGCCAAGCCACCAGCTCTGCTTCCTGGAAAAGCCCACCATCACAGTGTCCCAGTGGGTCTCCTACCCTGCACAAGTGCTAGCCGTGCCATCGCCCCACTCCCAGGCCTGTTGCCTTCCTCAGCTTCTTTTCCCACTACCATCTTATATCACATATACTCTAGCTGCCATGGTGCTGTTAGGCCCTCAACCACAAATGCATGAGTCCTGGAGATAGACCAGTCTCCAGTGTTGGACTGTTGACCACTCTACACTCTTCTCTCCTGGTGTCCTCACCTTGAGCTGTCCCAGCTCTCCTTCTGCCCCTCCAATGCAGCTTGGACATTCATGGACCCCTTTCTACCCACAAACTCTAACTCTGAGCCATTCTCAGAGCTGAGTCATGGAGCCACCTGCAACCTCTCTCCTCCCACTGCCCATGCACTCCCACTCCTGGGAAGGCTCTGCTGCCTTGTGCAAAAATATCTTCTCACACTTGAACGAACTGCATTCTTCTTCTTTTACATCTCTCAGTGCCCTACTGTTTCCTAATCCTAGCTCAGACACTGCCAAATCCAGAGCTCAACCCTCTTCTCTTCTATATGCTTAGTCCCACAGCCTCAAGTGTTTTCTAGACAACTGCATTGGAGTCACCTGCTATCACCACGCACTCAGTGTCAAATCTCTCCAAATTAGCTCCCTTTCCCAGCGTCCTCCTTTCTTCCATTGTGCTCCATTTTTCTAAGGCACCAAGGAAGTGTGGGATGTTAAGAAAGCAAGAGAAAATAATCATAGACGTCCAGTAGAGATTTTTGTACTTAGAAAGTAACAGAAAAGTGTTAACACTCACTCTGGAACACAGAGGTTAAAGATGTGGATTCCTAGGTCCCACCCCGAGAGACTCCAATTCAGGAAGTCTGGGCTGAGGCCCAGGAATCTGCATTTTAACAATGGCCCCTCCCCCTCCGGCCCCTGCCAAGTGATTCTGGTGCAAATAGTCACACAAGTCATATTCTGGAAAGGCTGGGTTTTAGTAGTTGTGTACAAGATAAAGTAGACAAGGCTAAAAATGCAAAAATGCCCAAAGTAGCTTTAAATAGAAACAATAAACTGTTACAAAGTTCTGTTGCATAGGGATTTCTACTAAAACCATAGAACCAGGATAAGACCACAGAAATTATCTGGTCTCACTTCTACATTTCACAAAGGAAAACTGAATCTCAGAGGAGGTTTGCTACCTACCCAAAGCCACACAAGTCCAAGGCAGAGTGTTTAACATAAATGACAAAGGTCTTTTTCCAAAATAAACACACACACACACACACACACACACACACACACACACATGCTTAAAACAGTACATCTCAAATTTTAATGTGCAAATGAATTACATGAAGCTCTTTTTAATATGCAGAACTGATTTAGCAAGTCTGGGAGGGCCTGAGATCCTGCATTCCTAACAAGCTCCCAGGTGATGATGCTGCGGCTGGTTTGTGACCCACCCGTTGAGTAGTGAGGTTTCAGAAAGTAAAATAACTATTCTTGTCTTGTTCTAAATCAACAATCTATTTCTTTACAGTGAGCGCTTGTGCTGCAGAAAGCAGCATAGCCTTGTTTCCTCTGCCACACTGTGTGGAGTGGACTGGCTGCATCGCTGCCTCAGATTAGACCACTAAACACTGACTGCCAGCCTGCAGGGAGGAAGCCCAGAACAAAATGGGGCTAACACACCTCAAGCCTAGGCCCTGCCACAAAAACATCCATGTTGGAAGTGCAATGGGATGATGGAAACTGGGGACTTAAAAAAAATATAGCCACATGCTGTTCTTAACACATTTTGGGGTGCCTGGGTGGCTTAGTCAGTTGAGCATCAGACTTCGGCTCTGGTCATGATCTCACAGTTCATGAGTTTGAGCCCCGCGTCAGGCTCTGTGCTGACAGCTCAGGGCCTGGACTGGAGCATGCTTCAGATTCTGTGTCTCCCTCTCTCTCTCTGCTCTCTCTGAAAAATAAATAAAAACAATATAAAAAAAATTTAAACACATTTAGTAAATTAGGAGATTATTTCATTTTGAAAAAAAACTTTCAAGTTAAAAATAAATGTCCTTGTATGGAAATACATCTACAATCAAAGGAAAGGTTTTGTTTGGGATCAGGAAATAGAGATGAACGTAGCACTATCACTGTGAACAAAAGCTGAATTATACCCAGAAGAGAATGGAATGCAGGCTCGTAGGTGGGCTCTGAGACCATCCTGTCTGCTTTCAAAACTTGGCTCTGCCACTTACAGACCACGGGATTTGGAGCAAGTCACTTAACCTCAGCTTTCTCATCTGTAAAATGGGGTTATTATGAGAATCAAATGAGGATTCCACATGATTCCTGACACATGGTGAGATTCAGTACAAACTGGTTACATCTCCAGAGATGTGAGCACAGCCAATGAACCACAGTTAGTGAATTCCTCAACCCCTGGGAGCTCAACATGCTCAGACACAAGGCAGCATTGTCTGCTAAACCTGGCTCTCAAAGGCTTATAGGCCTTTGCTTGTAGGACAAAACACAGAGAAAGGCAACTGGTTCAGTCTTTTCTATTTTCTTGGGGCAACTCCCTGATAGGCAACGTGGCCTATGACAGGGACACGTGTGCACTGTTGGCCATGTCTCGGTACTTACTACTGTCCTTAGCAGCCCTCACTATTGGCTTCATGGGTGTGTAGCCACACAGGATCCTGTATCCAGAAGGCCCTATGCTTGGGATTTAATGCTCTGTGGTCACTCTCTTGAAATTCTTAACAATTTAATCTTTGAATCTATGTTTTGTAAGTGAAATCTGATGGGAAATGAAGCACGTGCCAGAGGACTGGGGCCTAATCATATACACAGACCACCTTCCAGGGACAGGTTTTCAGCCATTCATTCTCCTATACCCTGGGGCCCTGGGCTTTGCCTGGCCTCTCCATTCCTGGGCTCTCACAGGGACCTGAGCACAAACACAGAGGGTGGGGGAATCAGCGTCACACACACACACCCACAGTGACAAAACAGGGCATGGTGGCAGCCATTTCTCCTCCAAGCTGGCCATACCACAGCATGCTCAATAGGCAACATCAGGAGTAGGCCTCGCACTCACCTTCTATCTAGGTAGCTAGCATGTCCCTGTGCTTGCAGTATCCTTGGGGGTGGACTGTCCATTCTAGGTTGAGGCATGGGCCCATGGGAAAAGGGAGATGCCTGGCTCATCCTCTCTGGCCCTGGCCAGGGGGTGAGTCCAGCAGCTGACAGGACCCAGCAATCCAAATGACAAGAGAGAAGGGACCAGGCACCTGTGAGAGTCTGTACTGGCTAATGGACCACAACATTTAAAAAACACATGGCAGGTCAAGAAAGAGACCGTGGGAGAAAGGAAAGGCTTTATATTTTGACACCTTTAATGGCACTTTTTCCTGTTTTTGAACAAGAGGCTTTGCATTCTCATTTTGTACTGGGCCCTGTAAATTATGTTGCTCATCCTGAATATGAGCCTTCAGCCCCACCCCACCCAGCTCCGCTACTTAATGCTGCTTTTATCTCCCCTTCCTCTCTTTAAGGGGAACAAGATGTAGCCCTTTCTCATGAAAGAGACCTCTGATATAGGCCTCTTATATCAGAGGTGCAAATCAGTCTCAAGAATGGTCAGCAGAGCAGATGGAGGGTGGAGAGAAAGCATTCCTTAAGAATCATGGCCACTTGGGGCACCTGGGTGGCTGTCGATTGAGCACCCGACTTTGGCTCAGGTCATGATATCACAGTTCGTGAGTTCAAGCCCCACACTGGGCTTGCTGCTGTCAGCACAAAGCCAGCTCTGAATCCTCTCTGTCTCTGCTCCTCCTCCTCCTCCTCCTCCTCCTCCTCCTTCTTCTTCTTCTCTCTCTCTCTCTCTCAAACATAAATAAACATTAAACAAAATTTTTTTTAATTAAAAAAATAATCACAGCCACCTGGAATCTAAGGGATTCTCAGGAGATATATGGCAAGCTAGAGAACGGCAACTATGCTGAGGAGATAAAAAGCACTAAAATCACCCCCAGAAAAGATTCCCCAACACTTATGCCACTATCCCCGTGGTTCCCAAACTATGACCAAGGCACCCAGGCACCACAGAAAATTCATCAGTTCTCTGTGGAATGTTTAAATGTTTGAGGGAAATATATCAATGTTTGATGTCTGTCAAACACCACACGGCTACTAGCAAAAGACAGTTGTCAGCTTCAACGTTAAATTGTACTTCATTCCTTTCAATGACATCAGATCTTTGCAAAACTGGAGTTGGGGCAGTTGCTATGATAAAAAACAAACATAACACAATAATCAATAGACAGCAGGAAATGAAGGGAGTAATATCTAATCTGATTCCAAGGTCTGAGAAGTTGTGCAGTGCCCAACAGGTACATATGTCTCAGTAGTAAGTAACCTTGGTTATTAAGGAATGAAATAAAAATACTTTCCTCTCAATTTATGTGTACTACTTTTTCAAATGGCTACTACATTGTTAGTAAAGTACATACGTACTTGTCAAGGTTTGGGGATCTAACTACTTTATGAACAGATCTATTAAGTGTCTTGTTTGGCCTAATGGTGCCATGGGAAAATTAGTGAGGCATGAAGGTACCATGAGCCGAGAAAGTTTGGGAACCTCTGCCCTACCCAATCCCTTCTTTTCAAATAATGAAAGTCTCTGCAAGGAGAGGACAAGGAAGAGGATTATGAGGAGCATATCTCCAATGGAACAAGAGCTGGACTCAACCAGGTATTAACCAATAAGTGATGCACAGTGACGTTTCTCACATTACATTTTAAAAAGCTACTTCCAAAACTCAAACCTAGATGCTAAAAAAAAAAAAAAAAAAATTATAAATCGAGACACTTTCATCTTCAGCCTGGAGGATGGAAGGGCCAATTTGGAAAAGGTTGAAGAAGACATTAAATCCATCGATAAAGGATGCAAAGACAGATATTACAGGGAAGTTCACGATTTCATTGGGCTGGATCAATTCTAGTAGGAAATCCCAGAAAAATCCAATTGCAGGTCAGGACTACAGAGCCTGCAGTGCTGAGGCAGGCCACAGATAAGGCTGATGCTCTCTGGCACCACAGGGAGGTGTATAACTTCCAAACTTGCAAGCTCGGGAGGGAAGAACTCAGAGGAGAGTTTGGATTAAAAAATAGTAAGGGTCACCCGTGTTTACAGAATAAAAGGACAAAGATAAATGGGCCGCTTCGGGGTACAATCTGTTTTATCTGTGGCCAGAAAGAGCACCTGGCCCACCTATCAGAGTGAGTTAACTGCACCCAAGGACTCAACGCAAAGATGTGGCATCAGAGAAAGACAGGTAGTAGCTCCATTATCATGAACTTAAGGGGAAAGTTACATATATGAAGACCCTCTAGGACTAAATGATAATGTCCTGTGTGGAATGTGGATGCCCAGTGTCTCACTTTCTTAACAGTAAGATAGTTTGAACCTTCAAATTGTAACTCCAAGCTTAGAAAATAGCCTGGATACAGGCAGGCTCACTAAATGGAGAAAACAGAAGGCCCATGAGCAGCAGAAATGGCAAAGCCTCATGGAATGACTTGATCCAGAGGGAGGTATGGGGATAGCAGCTAATGACAGCAAGAACCATGCCTAACCAGGTGCTGTCACTGGGCTCCTCCTATTTGGGAGCTGGCACCTGTACATGCAGGGGACAGGGACAAAGTGAAGAGATTCCTCAATCAATAAGACTTCTATAGCTGGAACTCCCATCCATCTCTCCCTCTCCTGCAGCCCCTTCACTTCTGCAGATGCCCCAGATGCTGAGTGGATCCTTTACTGCTTTCCCTGACTGACCCTCTACCATTTCATCTTCTTGGCCTTTATCTATCTTCCTCCTCCCTGGCCCCTTGCTGTCCTGAATCTGGGTTTGAAGTGCACTCTGACCTTGCTATGCTCTCTGGTCTGACTGATGGCCATTCTATAAACTTAGAGAATTTCTTGGCCTTTAAACCTTGCTTCTGTTTCCTCAGTCCCAGTTTCTCACCCTCTGCCCAGCTTCCAGAATAATACTTGTATCTGAAGACAGAGTGGCAGAAGATGGGATGTGGTGGGGGAGGTTCTAAGAAAAAGAACAGGAGGCACCTAGGTGGCTCAGTCAGTTAAGCATCTGGCTCTAGATTTTGGCTCAGGTCATGATCTCACAGATTGAGCCCCACATCATGCTCTCGAAAGAAAGAAAGAAAGAAAGAAAGAAAGAAAGAAAGAAAAGGAGGAGGAGGAGAAGGAGAAAAAGAAGGACGACAACAACAACAACAACAACAACAGGATATGGTCCGGGAGGTATAATGTCCAGAGGAAGGAGCACTCTGACAACTGCTCTCCCCACCAACTCTTGACCAAGCCAAATGTGGTAAAGGATAAATCAATGGAAGTTAAAACTCCCTCTAATAGGGAGGGAAAAGATCTGTCAGGGCCAGCCAAGACGAGTATCTCTGGGGAAAGAGATTTGCCAAATATCCAATTTAAAGAAGTTG
Organism: Panthera uncia; assembly: GCF_023721935.1. Lineage (NCBI taxonomy): Eukaryota > Metazoa > Chordata > Mammalia > Carnivora > Felidae > Panthera > Panthera uncia. The sequence goes on along the minus strand of NC_064810.1, from coordinate 68,240,800 downwards.
GAGGCTCTGAGAAAATTCAAACAATTTTTTTTCCTTTAAAAATCTTCTTTACAGACCAGGAGAGGAAACAAACCATGTTTAAGGATAGTTGTTATAAATAGATTATAGCTACCCTAAAATTGTTGACTGTACTTTCTTAGGAAGCCCATAAATATCTGGCAGGTCCTATAAAAGTATGAACTAAGGATACTATAACTGTCTCAGAATTTATTCATACAACTCACCCAGAGATTGGCAAGCTAGTTCATTATTGTTGGATTTTTAATGGCTAGGAACAGATCAGCCGGTGGTAATTTATTCTGAATGTTGTGTGTCATATGCAAACATAAGGACCCACCCCCACCCCAGTCCATCTTTATAGGCCAGCATTTTCTCAGAGCTGAGATAAGCAAAGGAGGACCTTCTCCTAAGTAGACTCTCAAAATGACCTCAAAATGACTTAGAGACTTAGGGAACCTCAGTAACAATCCCTTTTAGCACCTTCACTTTATAGTGAAGAAACTCAAGCCCAGGGAGGTGAGGTGGCCTGTCCAAGAACACACAGAAGGCCAGCGCAGAGCTAAGAGCAGCACACAGGGCTCTCCAGACTGGGGACATGTGCCTTTGTACCATACTGCAGCCACAGTCTGTGCTACAAGCCAGCCAGCAAACTTGAGAAGATCTCTACTGACATCCAAACAGAACAGCCTTCCACTGCTCATATTTTGGGGTAAGTCCCTCTCCAAAAAAAATAAAACAATCATATGCAAATTTCCTTTCAAGGGCTGGGAAGTATCTGGAAAGCACAGCCCCAACTACAACTAACATAGGGTTAAAAGCTCTGACACTTGAGGAGATAAATTACCTCCTTTGTTCTTAACCTCCACAAAGGCTCTCCAGGAATTTGCAAGGTTCTCACCATAAGCTGATGTATGGGGAGATAAAATTGAATCCAACAGCCCAGAAATGGAAAAGTCCCAGAGAACAAAGCCCCACAAGTGCACATATCAAGAGTCCCAGAAGGAATGAATAAAGCATTTACCTGGATACAGAACTATTTAAATGCATAAGAATTTAAAAGTCTTGACATGGAAAAAATGGCACCCACCAGAGTATTTGACAGAGTCCTAAAGGAATTGTCCTTCTGCTCTACATTAAAGAGATTCAGGGTTGGATTTCATGGTGCCACTTTTGGCATCAGGTCCTGCCAGATCTAGAGTTCTACAGTCCTAGGGCCTCTGGGAAACCTAAGGGAGCACATGATTACATATTTGGCTCTGGGTCTGACATAAAGGACCTCATCTGAGTAGCTACCTTGGTCTTTCTCATGAGGAAAACTAAAAACCAAAGGGAAAGTCACAAATATGCCTATTCCACGACTAGCATAATGCTAGATAAAATAATTAGGATGGTCTGAAAAAAGTCTCAGTCAGAGAATTACCCTTGTGGATAACAAATCAAATAAATACATCAAAACAAACTAGGTAGAATATACTGAATGGCTCTAAGAGCTTAGAAACTGGGTAAAGGGAAGAAATTAGATGACCTCCTTTTGGATTCAAGAGACATGTTGGGTGTCACGAGAGGTGGGGAAGAGGAAACACTCTGGAAACGGTTTAGCAGACTTCAGTGAACTCAGTACCCCTCCAGCAATCCAATTGTCCTGGCTCAAAAACCAGACATTACAATCAGATTCTATAAGAATTATAGAGAATTAAATTGTATAACCAAGTCTGATGTGTGCCCTCCACTAGAAGTGATACGTTACAGAATCTGTTGGGAAATGCTAAAAATCATTTCTGTTATTGATTTATGTAAAAGTTCTTCGCAAATGGAATCCAAATCCCACATACACGCACCAAAAGAAGTAACTGTTACACGAGATAATGTGGAAGTTAAGTGTTTTACTCTTTGGGATGAGGAATTCATCAGACTTCTTCAAGTTCCAAAGGTTCTGAAGGCTAATGGTTACCTGAATGAGCTAAGATACTTGCCATAACCCACTAATTAAAGAGCTATATTCAACTAGACTATAGACAATAAACCTCTAAAGAAACTTTGGTTCGAACTACTGGTAGCCATTAGCCACAAAGCTGAACTTAGAGTAAATGAATGCTAATCAGGACTTTCAGAATTTCAGGTTATAGGAAAAGAACACATAACCATCCTCAGGGTAACTTTACCATACATCTCACAAAGCTTCAACTGCTGAGATACAAATTAGTTCATCATAGCCTAGACCACCCTGGTGTACACAGGTCAGTTAACCAATGGTTCCAACTGTGGGAAAGGTCCCTGGTCTGGTGTCTGGAGACAGGCATAATATGATAAGACTGCTGGCTGAGCACCATGCAACTAAAGGCTACCTGCTAGGGAAAGGCCTAGGAGGTCCATTCTGAGTATCCACCAAAACCTGCAGGGAAGCATCAGGATTGGGGCCGAAAGGAAAACTACCCCAGAGCTTCTCTCCAAAGTTTGTCCAGCAAACTGACTGCCCAGCAGTCAGGTGAAAGACAGTCAGCATTTTCTCCATTTGCTTCCAGAGGCTTTTGCAACCTTTATATAAATCAGTAACAGGAAAATGGAGCAGAGATCAGGAAGTGGTACCACAGCTAATACTACAAAGACCCAAGCCTCTCATCTGCAGCCATCTCTACCCAGCCTCAAGTTTCCTGTTGCCTAGGAACAGACACAAAGCATGCTGGGAAAAGTGTCTTAAGTATACAGGTGCAGCCTCTGTGGCCATCTAAGCCAATTCTTGACCCAAGCCTGACTTTACTCGTCTATCTGAACTTGCATTTGGCTAGAGGCCTAGGGATTTCCCCATTTTGCACATGGCAGACACTCCCTGGAAAGGGAAAAAATTAATTTGACACAAGCAATCAATCCCACTGGAATGTTTGTGCACACTGAGCCAAGCAGAAATGGATCCTAAAGGGAGCACTTCTGGGAGGTGATGGGAATTATAATACTGAAAAATGATACTGTGTCGAGAACCCAGTATGATGGAAGCAGCACACACATATGCATCCAGAGCATGAGCAACAACACACACATGCACACAAGCACATATATGCACATACACAGGCATGCACACTTGCCATCCTCATGGAATAAGATATCTGGGTGCGTAATTGTCCAGCCTCCAGTCATTTTGTTTATGTTTTGTATTCAAAATGTTGAAAGAAGTGCAAGAATACAGCAGTGCTAAACCCTTTCACAGTAAAAAGTTCTGGTAGCTTGTGAAATTCTCCTAGGATTCCAGTGTGATTTCTGTGGTGCCAGTCTTGGTGAAAGCACTATCGCCCTTTATCCACAACCAAAGCCAAAACCCTGTTGATTATCTGACACTTTACCACCCCTTCAACCTTACATCAACTAGACATGAAATCCACCACAATTACATCCCTTGTATCATCAACTATCTTTCAGTAGTTTCCTAACTAGAATTTTCATCTCCAATTGTGTCCCTTCCAACACTGTACTGGCCTAAGTTATAATTTTTATTCCATCACTTCAATCCCTTATGATTCCCCACTGCTTACAGGATAAAATCCAAATCCTGGAATATGAAAATCCAAAATCTCACATGTATCTCCAGTCTCTCTCACCCTATAACCTCTAACTCCATGACCTTGTACAACTCTCTGCCTTTGCCCACCCTTCTCCCTCTGCCAGGAATGCCCCTCTCCACCATGTCACACTGGATAATGAGCTCATCTTCCAACTGCCATTGAAGCACATTTACTCTATGACCACCATACCACCACAGTTGCCTAAATAGGCTTCCCCACTCCCTGGTTTGTGTCCCTGTATTCCATTGCGTAGTCATACCATGTACCTGGAATGTTTTAGTGTACTTTTCAAAATTGGAATGTTTCTCTCTGTCAAAATGTGAGTTCTCTGAAGGTCTACAGAATGTGCAGGAAAGGATAAGGAGTTCTGGGTGGAAGGAAACCTAGAAGAAAGCCAAGAAAGCTGCTTAATTACCTCATGCCTCCTTTTGAGATGATGTGGCTGGGTTTGCACATGTCCTAGGAAATGAAGATTTCGGGTAGCTTTCACTATCTTCACTATCTGACCCAAAAGAAGAAAAGTTCAAGGACATGAGCTGGCAGGAAGATCAATAAGTTAGTCCTCCCTGTGCCTTGCCAGAGAAGCTCTGATGGAGCCTTGATGAAGGCATTATCTAGGGTATTGAGGTATATCTCTAATTATAGGCTTGGGATCCAAAGGAACAAGCTGAGAAAGTATAGCCTTTTCAACACAGGCCCAGAAATCCCAGAACTTGGTCCTTATTTCAAAAGATTCTAAGGGCCAAAATAGTTTGAGGCCACTTGCTAACCACCAGGATGATTCTCCCCAAGGAAATTAGAGCCCTTCTTCCCCAAGCAAGAATGCTGGGTCACCTACTAGCTCTGGCACCAGGTGGACTGACTAAGCAGTCTCAAGCTGCAGACAGAAAGCCTCAGAAGGATGGAAAGTCTTCACAGAACCAGGGCATAAATGTCCTGAGACTACTTACCACCTGGTTTCTATCCCTGTTGACTTTTCTGGTGTCCAGTTGGCTCAGAATGTTGTAGGTGCATTCAAGGCCACTTAGCTCAATACTCTCAGCAGTGTCAGAGAGGGAAAGGGATTTACCAAGTTTATCAATAACAATACTGTTCTCCTGGCACCTAGCCCACTACTCTTTCCTCTTGGACCCAACCATCTGGCACCATATTTACCTGCTTTTTTATTTCTGCTCTGTACTTTCCTGGCCCATCTGACTTGCCAGTCTCCCAGTTTCTGCCACCTTCACAAAGACCAAAGCTCCCATTTTCCCTGGTCAAAATAGAAACACTGCTCATAGCCACTAGGACTATTTGAGCCCCAGAGCCTTGGAGTGGAAACACCCTATAAAACACAGAAGTTTTCCTGTGCTAAAAGTGATGAAAGAATTTTAGTTATAAACAACAAACAACTCCATCACAGAAGAAGCAGAGCAACAGCCCTGAGTTGGACTTCATTTCTCTATTTATTTATTATCAATTTAAATTGATCTTGTTTACCATGGCCTTTCTATAGAATATATGCTCATGGAAACTTAGACCGATGCTAAAGGAATTAGTTTTTTTTGGAAAAAGCAAAACTAACCAGAACTGGCCATTTTAGGGGACTGAAAAGCAGATCCAAGCAAGGTAAGGGGACACCAGTCCCATTAAGACTTCTAACTCAAACATCAGTCACGTTACCAGACTGAAACACCAACCTCTCGAAAAGCAGGATTCAGCAGTGCAGCTCTGTGTATAATCCATTGCCACTCTTTCACCTTCTGAAGACTGGGAGCCCCTTGAAGACAGAGGCTGTACCATACTCCCCTCTCTAGCACAGTGCAAGGGATGTCAGGAGTGCTCACTAAAGGCCTGCAGGAAGAATCAACATCATCATACCCTGGCATGTTTACATGCACACAGAAACACACGTGTGTGGATGGAATCCTAAAGAAGACAGCTTTAGAAGCTCCACTTCTAAACCTTTTCTTCCCAAAGTTATTGCTTTAACTAGGATAATACTCTTTAAAATATAATGTATTTTTCTCTTTCATATGTCATTACATATATTTATCCTCCCTTCACGCTGCCAGAAGCATCTACTTGTCTCATGGAAGTTTAGGTTAGTTACAGTAGCAGACAAAGAGAAAGCATCAATGTTCAGCTACTAACGTCCAGGATACGAGTTTTTTTACTATGCAGCTTTAATTCTCAACTCCCATTAACATATCAAGATCCACACTGGGTGGACTTAACCATTAAGATCACTTTAAATGAGAGGTAAAGAGTATTCAGGGGGCACCTGGGTGGCTCAGTCAGTTAAACATCCATCTCTTGAATGGTTTTCAGCTCAGGTCATGATCTCAAAGTTCATGAATTTGAGCCCTGTGTAGGGCTTTGAGCTGTCAGCACAGAGCCTGCATGAAATTCTCTCTCTCTGCCCCTCCCTCTCTCATGCATGTGTGCATGCATGTGTTCTCTCTCTCTCCCTCCCTCTCTCTCTCTCTCTCTCAGAATAAATAAATAAAGTTTAAAAAGAGTGACAGAGAGATTCTTGCCATGAGGGAAGGATCAAACATCAGGAGAACACAGGAAAATTCAGCCTAGGAAATCAGACACCAGGGTCTTGGTTTCCTCCTATATGAGCAACTGAACACCTGATAGGTTTTAGGGAGGCAGTTTTAGAAAAGAAGATCTCAATGGGTGTGATGACACTGGACAACCCTAAGGCCACCCCTGAGGAAGCAATGGGCCTGTAGAATGCCTACCAATCAATCACATACCATAATCCACATGGTGGAAGAGGCTATGATAATGGTACTCAGAGGTACTCAGAGAGTCAGTGACCAAAGGCTTGAGGTCAGAACACTGAGGCTGTCATGTACAGGGACTTCGACTCCATAGGCAAATAGTTAGAATATGAATGTTAGTGCTGAGTATCAACAAAATACCCCAAAAAGCAAGACAGGTCTAGCCACACCTTTGCAAATACCAGTGCAAGCATCAGACCAGACCAGTCATTACACAGTAGCTCCAAGCACCCTTCTCTCCCTTCCCCCACCTCTACACACCCAGACGCCATACTGAAGAGAAGTGGGAGAATGGGAGAAAATCTGAGTGATTGAGCAATTTATCTGAAAAAACAATCATCCAAAAAAACTAATCCAGAAAAGAACAGAAAAAAAAAGAAAAAAAAAAAAAAACCTTGATATACTATAAACTAGTTAAGGTGGGTTAGGGTTTCATGAGAAAGATTAGCTCCATGTTAGAAAATTTAAAAGCTACATTTTCTTTGCATATTTGGGTAATAAGGAGAAAGTTTGCAACTGAGCCACACTGCCACCCATCAGAAAGAAAACCTCCCCTGTTCTGGGCAGTTAGACCAGCCACTCTTCATTCCTATACACACGTTACGTGTCTCTTCCAAAAGCAAATGGAACATATCATGAAACGTTTCACTCCATCTCTAGTGCTGCCAATTTCCTACCAGACATGAAAAAAATGTACAGTCCTCAAACACAGTACGGGCTGTCACTCCCATCCAAGTCCCCTAGCTCAGCTTTCAACCACACTTAGAACCAAGGGAGAGCTCAGAGAAAGGCAGCTGATGAAAATTCCTTTCATTTAGTCAGCAATTTTGTTTGCCCAAAGTGATCTTCTATTATCCCACTTTCTCCCATACTCTTCTTATGAGGTATGGCAGGACAAGTATGTTTACCACTTTCTCCAGATGAGGAAAGAGAGGCCCCATCTGTAAAAACAGACATGTTAACTGGCCTGGCCAAGTCACAGAGCTAATTAATGGTGGGGAGCATTGGAAACCAAGGTCTCTCAAATCACATCCTTGGATTCTTCTAGTCAAATGCAGACTATGGCTTTTGCACACACAACCTAAAACACAACACTTCCATACCTGTGGTATTGGAATTAACTTTCACTCAAGCCCACAGAACACATGTGGGTTTTTTTGTTTTGTTTTGGTTTGGGTTTTTTTGGCTAATTATGACTGCAAATCTGGCTCCTAAATCACTTAAAGACACACAGCAAAAGAGGATAATGGCCTAGACCACTTATTTAAATGTCACTAACAAAAGCATCCTTAAATATTACATAGAGTGGTACCCTTCAGAAAACAGGGACTAGCTGTCCTCACGCTCTTCTGAGGATAAAAGCAGAGAACATCCCGAACCTATGATTAGTCGTCCTACAGTCACCTTTGAAAAAGATCAAATAATGGGTGACCCTTCTTGCTACTCTTTGGACAAAATAATGTCCCAGATCAAACACTGGTCCACAGAAAAGCCAGGTTATAAATGTCCATCATTAGGAGAACGGTTAAATAAAACACGGCGCATCCATACAACAGAAAGTAGCACAACTCTAAAACAAATGAGGTAGAGTTATATGTACTGACATGGAAAAATGTCCATGATTATAAAGTGATAAGAACAAGTTGCAGAATAACAGGTATAGCACGATTCTCTTTTTGTTAAGTACAATAAAAAAGAAAGCTATGCATTTGTATAAACATGTACTTGTATATTCAACAGGCATGTATGTCTGTTGAATTTATCTTAACATCAGGGAGGAGAAGGGAGAAATAGTATTTGCTTTTGACTTTAGATTCGGCACTTTTGTTTTGCATAACTATTGTTTTAACAATAAGCATCAATGCCTTTACCCCTCCAAAAAACCAACATATCCTCTGTCTTCGTACATTATCCCCATATAAAGGCTAATTGGCTTATGAGTGTCTTACTTTGCTCAACAGATATGTGTATACTGTACACAAAAAAACGTACATCATATATTTATATTAACTGGGAAAAATGGCCTCATTTAGGAAAAAGTCTATCACCCGTCAATTTGTTTTTCACCTTAATTTGATGATCAAAAAACAAACCATAGATCAAGGGAGAGAATGCACATAGGAAACAAGACCACAAGGAAGTATCTCAAATTAACATAGGGGCTCTCTCTGGGCGAGAAGGTTACAGTGGCTTTTCCATCCGTTACACTCCATCACATTTTCTAAATACTCTACACTAAGTCAGCATTGCTTTTATAATAGAAAAATAACTGTAGAATAAAAAATAAATGTTCTATGAAGGTATACCAAAAATCAAATCTCTCTAAATGCGACCTTGTTTACCACTTATTTAAATTAAATGATCTTTTAGCTTATTGGCAATAAACACATATTAAATGAATCAATGAGTGAGTGAAACTCCCTTTCTGATTGATCTCCAATTAGCCATTTTTTCCTATTTCAGTCCCCTAAACTCAACAAGACCATAAACTCTTCAGAAATAGGGACCATTTGTTGCCCATCTTTAGAAGCACCCTTAATATCTAGCATAATATTTGGCACATAGCAGACACTCATTCAATATTGACTAGCTAATCCATTTGTGTGTTTGAACTTTCTACATGGGTTTTTCTGAAGAAAGAGTGAAGTTTCAGTTTTCCCGTGGCTATGAAATATATGAATATTATAAGCAAGCAATAAAAGGGATCCCCTATAATTAATCCAGAAGCAACAAGAGCTATGGGATATATTTCATAGTCAATATTGATTTCATAAGTCTATTTGTTTAAGGTAGAACTGCCTGTCCACGCACAAAAAAAATGATTTATTTCCTTAGTATAGTGTTTTATTATGAAACTCCCAAATGACCTACACACCAATAAATAGCTCTTAAAAAAAAAAAAAAAAAAACGCAAGACAACAAATACTAAACAAGCAAGTATTAACCACAAGGCACTGATCTGGGTGTTGAGAAGAATACAAACAAGTCCAAAGCAAAAGGTATGTACAGCCTACATGGGGAAACTAGACATGACCATTTTCCAAGGTAGGGCCTCCAAGAGGCGTTAGGGTCATCAATGTTCATTAAGGTTCAGGGAAGAGGCTAGTTTCCAAACAAGTCTGTTGCACATCTCATCCCTACCCCGGACATCTTGTCCAGTCACCACCCAAGAACTCAAGAGTCCACTGGTGTCACATCCACTCCAGAGTCTCCAGGGCTGAGCAAGATGCAGAAGCCTGCATCCCCAGCCCACTCTGAACTCCAATGGACAGATCATTTTTCATGCAATTCTCACTCATTCTCCAGCAAATAGATCCATTTCATCTCCTCTCTTCTCAGGCTCTCAGTATCCCTCAGTCTGTCAGATAACCTTGGCTATCTGAAGATGCAGGTCAGTTTAATAAAAGCTCTAGCATTTGACCTATAACCACCTGGTCTTTTCCCATGGCCACAGAAGAAGAACTGTCCCTCCATTCCCGAGATAACCTCTTAACTGGGAATCTCATGCTTGACATGAGGCTCTATCTCAAGACTGTGAGATCCTGACCTAAGCTGAAATCAAGAGTCAGATGCTCAACTGACTGAGCTACTCAGGCACCCCTAAAGATTTTTATTGAAGCACAATGTGTATGCATAAAATTGTACACATAAGTTTATGGGTCTCTGAAATTTCACAAACAGATCACATCTGTGATCAAGAAACAGAACACTACTGTACTCCCAAAATGTCCTTTCAATTACTGTTTTCATTTTCTCCTTACTTTTACTGCCAAACTTCTTGAACAGTGGTCTGTCTTCATTTTCACCACCTCCTCATCTATTTCAGCCTAGGCACCCCCTCTTCATTGAATCCCACACCCATCCAGGTGAGGCTGTTGATCTTCCCTCTATACATTCAATGTACAACACCCAATCCTCTTTATGGCACTTACTATGCTACAACACAATTGTTTGCTTATGCATCAGTCAATCCCACTAGACTGTTACCCTCCCGTGGAAAAGATTATTTCCAACTCGTTTGTGTATTCCCAGTGCCTGGCACTTAGTAGGTGTACAGCTGGTGTTTGACACTTAAATGAATGAGTGTAAGAATGAATGAAGAGATCCACTCACTGAAATCTGATATTCTGCTAAAATTAATCAGTTCTTTGTCCAGTTCTTATCAAAAGTAATAATGATATTTGGTTGTCAAAACTCAGTTGTTGGGATCAGAAAGAATAACTAGAAAATTGTTCCAATATTTGGTTAAGTATTCTCTTTATATCTAAGTATCTGAGCGTGTTATGTGCCAATGCACTGGGGTACAGACAAGAGACTTAATATCTTGCACCCATCCTCCAAATTAAAGCTGTGACATTACTCCCAATGGCACTCTGTCCTTCCATGGCCACATACCCAACATGGAGTCCTGCCAACCTTTTTCCTCAACTGTTTCTGGAGCCACTCCTCTCTCTCCTCACATCATTTCTAGGACAGTAAGAAGTCAGAGACAGGAATCCCCCAGGAGACCCCAGACTCCTCCTCCCAGCCCCCTTTTGTCACATCCAATTAACCATCTGCCAGTCTCCTGGGCCTCTTCCTAGGCCCACTGTCCAGCTGCCAACTCAATACTGTTTCCCCACCCCCACCCCCCAATAGATACAGCCATTGTCCCTCACTGCAGGGTAAGAGTGTAAAAGGCAGGGATTTTAGCTACATTCCCAGTCCCTGACTGCCATGCCCTGGAATAACTGTAGTTGCAAGCTCAAAAATTTCATCCTCATCTATCTCTGCACTGTTAGGGAATGAAGGAAGGAAGGAAGGAAGGAAGGAAGGAAGGAAGGAAGGAAGGAGAGAGGGAAAGAAATTATTGAAGCATCATAATTTTCATCATTTGGACAATGTAAAGATTTATCTAATAATATGATCGTAATATATGTGTAAAATAGTCATATACATACAATTACACTCTATTATAATGCCCTTTCTATTACTGTTTATAGCCATACCTAAGGAAACTCCCACTTCTTCTAAGTCTAGGGATTCTAAACCCAGTCCCACACACCCCACCTTATGGTAATAGCAGCCCCTGGATTCCTACTTCCCCTCACTCTGGAGGGCCACCTAAGACCCCTCACTTGATGACAGCTCTTGGATTTGCCCCTAAAATGAGAGCCAGAGGGAGTGCTTTGGGGCCAAAGAAATGGGTGTGCTTACTGGCATCTTCCCTCTTGTGTGAAGGGTTCCCACTCATGGAGAAGAATGTGCAAGAGGCTCTCCCATAATCCCTACTCTGCTTCCTCTTTGTTCTGAGACTTCTAGAAATTCTAAGGAAATTCTAGAAATTCAAGAGCAGGTCCCATCCTTGACAGACATACTGCCTCATTACCAGGCCTGTACCCCTCCTCAGGAAGCCGTGTGACACCTTCTTGCATGGGTGTACCTCCCTCTCTCCTCTACTCACTTACCCTCCAGCCCAGGGACTTGCCTCTCTGCCTAATACTCTGCAGGAGATAATTATGCAGACCCCACCATTGGCTGAAGCAAATCCCACCTCAGTCTACAAAAAGAAGCCACCAGCACTTCGAAAAGGATTGCTAATTTGGGATCTCCCAGCCGGCTCCCCATCTTCTCTGCCCAAGGGCCTCCTAGGGCCATGCCAACCCAGCCTGTCCACTTCACAGCTGCCCTCAGCTCGTGCTACCCTCTCAAGCACGCCACCAGTAGCCCCCAGACCTCCAACCAGCTGATACTCCCTCTAGTGGGGCTGTTGATCAGGCACATTGAGCCCTCAGCCAAGGTCCTTTCTGGCCAGCTACTTTACTAAGGTCTGCCTACCCCACCCCCTTCTCTGGCCCAAGGCTCATCCCTAAGCTGACCTTAAGATCCACCTCTCCAGACCCATCCAGGACCTTCCTCCATCCACCACTTCTCTCTTTCCTAAATATTCATTCTCTTCCCCATGCCTGCCTTCTTCTTCCTCCCCACCCCTAGGTATTCATGTATCTTCCCTACCTAAAAAAAGCCTCCCCTCAACTGCTACCCATCTCCAACTACCTCACTATTTTTAACCTTCCTTTCACAGCCAAACCTTTCCAAAGAGTCATCTCTATGCACTCCCACCACTTCCTCCCATCCACTCACTCCCCATTCCCCTTGCAATTTGAATTCCACCTCCCCTACATGATTGAAACTGTTCTTGCAAAGGTTACCGCTGATCCCCCAATTTCCAGAACCAAGTCTGTATGCTTAGTCCTCATCTCCCTCAACCCATCTGCAGCATTTTTCTCCAAGCACTGCTCTCCCCTGGTTCTCCTCCAGCCCTGTCCTTGGCCCTCTGCCCTTAAGTCTGTACATGCTTTTCATTTATTATCTCATCTACTCTGATAGCTCCAGCCACAACTTCTTACGGATATCTCCCAAACCTATATTTCTGGCTCTGGCCTCCTTCCAAAGCTCCAGATTCCCTTCCTTACCCGCCTACAGAACCGACACCTCCCCTAGCTATTTCACTGACACCTGAAATGCAACATGTCCCAAAGTAAACTCCCAAATCCTCCCTCTCCTCCTGCCTCCCTATAGCTGCTCCTCCTCTTCCTAACTCCTGATTTTCATTTAGGGTACCTCCATCCCTCCAGTCACCCAGGCTCTAAGCTTTGGCATCATCCTTGATTACTGCCTCTTCCTTGACACCTCTACATTCAAGTTGTCAAGTCCCATGGACCCTAGGTCCACAAGGTCCCTCACAGCCATCCCCTCCTCTCCATTTCCACTGTGGCATCTCAAGTTCAGACCTATCACAGTGGCCTCCTAATCCGGCACTGGCCAAAAGTTCCTCCCCCATTCCATTTGACCCTCCGTGAGGCTGCCAAATTTATCTTCCTGATCGTGCCTCCATCCCATCCAGAAATTTTTAGCAGCTCCCAAAAGGAAACTGCAGATAAAGACCAAACTCCTTGGCCTGTCATTTAAAGCCCTGTAGGCTCTGGGAGCCCAGTAAATGTTTGATAAATGTAGCAATCAATCAACCTCGTCCCGACCCCCTTCTGAGTTTTATCTCCCATTGACCCTCCACCTGCATCCCCTGAGTCACATTAACTGGACCACTTACTGGCCCAAACATGCCATGGGCCCTCATACCTCCTTCTAACACTGTCCCAACATGGGAACACATCACTTTCTGTCCTCCCTATCTAAATCCCACCCATCTTTCAAGCCTCAGCTCAATAAGTAACCACTTCCTTGACAGCACAGCTCATCAGCCACTTTTCATTTTCCCACCTGTTTATCCCTTGTATCCATGTTTTCTAGCTAGTCTCCAGTTCCCTTCTAATAACGCAGAAGGGGAGGAGACAAAGCTAATTCCCCAACAGTTTCTTTATTTCCTTAAATTAATTCCTCTGTCCTCCCAGCTTATTCTTTCTGTTCCCTCACTCCTCAGTAGACACGATTTCAAGCAGCTCTATTGATCCAACAGCCCTGTGGCCGTCAATCATTTCCTAGTTATTTTGCTGCCAGTCATTCACACACAAAGGAGTGGCAGGAGGAGTCTGAACTGCATGCAGACAGAGAAGGAGCAGGAAAGGACTGATTCACTGCACCCACCTGAGGCTTGGCAGAAGCAAGAACTCCATTCTCACTGGGCTCCTCCAGAAAGCACGGGGCCATGTGCCAGGGTCTGGAGGGCTGGGGGGTTGGCATCTTTATACTTTTGTGGAGGGAGAGAGAACAGAAGTGTCCTGGCCTGTTGTAAGAAGGGTGCCCCATCCAGTCCCTTTGGGAAACCAAATTGAAAAGGACTGCTTTCTTCCTGGACTGGAAAGATCTCATAGAGGTCAGATTAAATAAAATAATATTTGTCAGGAGAGGCACTTAGAGTAATAGAATGTTCGATTTAGAAGGAACTATCTACATATATGTGGATAGAACTGTACAACTTATAAAGACCCTTCACATACAGTATCTTATTTGAGTCTCTCAGCAGCCCTATACAGGAAAGGGGAGAGAGGGCTATTATCCTCATCCTACACAGATATTAAAGTCACTTGCCCAAGTCATTCAGAGAAGTAGAGCTCAAAGGGGAGTGTTCATCTCCTGCTCTCTTGTCTGACCTTCTCAGCCTCCTTCACAGGCTTTTCCTTCCTTTCCCACCTCTTATATCCAAGTGCTCCCTGAAGGGGTATATTTATATCCATTCCCCTTCCTGCTCTATATTCTTTGTTGTAATGATTTTATACACTCCCATAGAACAGTACATGGCTGCAGTAGGTATGCCATAAATATCTGTCAAACAAATGACTGAATGAATGAATAAAAGACAGCTGAAGCCCAAACCCTAACCTTCTGATTCTACACACAGGCTGGGGGATCTCCAAAAAGAGGTGTTGTGTAGGGCTTTTTCCAGGAGGTGGGAGAGGGTGCCAGAGAGGTACATGATGAAGTACAGGGAGCCTGTGTGTGAGCATATTCACCTAATAATTGAAACAGGAACAACAGGGGCAGCTAGGATGTCTTGTGCTACCACTGTGTATCAGAAATGGCTAGATGCTGTTAACACGTTTTTCCTATTTAGTCCTCCAAACCTGTGAAATAAGCATTCTTAGTTCCATTTTGCAAAAGACTGAAAATGAGAGAGATTAAATAATTTACCCAAGATTCTACCCCTGGTTAGTGTCAGGCCTATCTGATCCAAAGCCCATGATCTTCAGGCTATCCCAGGGTTTCTCAACCTCAACACAATTGACATCTGGGGGCTAGAAAATTCTTTATTGTCCTGTACATTATAAGATGTTAGCAGAACACTCGACCTCTACCCACTAGATACCAAGGTGTGCCAATCAAAAAACTCTCCAGATATTGCCAAATGTTCCCTAGGGGACAAAATTGTCACCACCTGAGAACCACTGGACTATACCATACTGCCTACCTCTGGAAGCAGAAAGAAGTCTGTAAAGTAAAAGTGTTAATTCTCTAACATCTGAGAAGGACTCCTAATTCACCAGTTCTAGTGTTTTACTGATATTTAGAGCCACAGAGATTTTTATTACTTCTCACCTAATTTCTTTCTACAGCTTCAGTTTGTTCCAACACTTCTTCCATTCCCCCAAAGGATTTTCAAATACAATTGAACAGAATGTGTCAATAATCAAGCTATTTATGATTGGTGGCACAGGATAAAGCAAAACCTCCCAAATCTTATAGTGTGCTTGGCTGTCGTTGATATGTTCTAAAATATATTAATGTAGAAATAGCCTGCATAAATACAATATTAGAAATATTAACAACATTCCATCTCCAGAAAAAAAAAAGTCCTCTCCATACTCCCCAAGAAGTTCCTGGAAAGTGATGTGACCTAAAGCCCAATTCATGGTGGGTAGAAGTAGAAGAGAATCAAAAAGGAAAACAAACATGAATTAAGCATGATTCTGGAGCATCGCATCAAGCCCAGTGTCAAAAAGAGATGTTTTCCTTTCCTGCAGAAGAAACCACTCCCCTTCAGTGCCTGGCATTGCACAGATGGAGAGGTGATATTTACTCAAAGAATTGCACAAAATAGGTGTTACTCCAAAATAACATCTTCTTGATGATCTGGACATGATGTTGTCCAGTTCCTCTGTCCAGGAAGAATGAGGTTGTCATCTGAGACAAAAGTTTAAAGAATCATATAGTAAATATCAATATACCACCACCTAGATTTAACAACTGCATATACTTTACCAATTTTGTTTTATCTATATTAGGAGAAGGTGATTTGTTTTTGTTTTTGATGAATTTCAAGGTTTTTAAAATATCTTTTTCCTTACCTGCAAAGAACAAGTAACTTCAATGGGGGAGACAAGCCTTATGCATATGAAAGGGCTAAAAACAATATAATACCACTAATACAGTGAGAATATGAGTATAGATAAGTGAGTGTTTTAGGAATTCAGAGGAGACAGTTGGTCCTGTGAGCTGTGAAGACTCCCAGAAGAAGGTAGGACGCAAGCCTTTGAAGAATGAACTGGATTTGGAAAGTGGGGGTGCAAAGGTAGATGATGCCCTTGGGAAGTGAGAAAAGCAGCCTGGCTGGAGCTGAGATATGAAGTACAGACTTGACCCTGAAGACACTAGGAAGTCACTGTAGGTTCATAAACCAGGCAGCAACGTGATGAAATTAGTGCCATCTTGCCTGCAGTGCCAATTTGGAGTGGGGGTGAGAGAGCAGATTCCAAGGGACAAGAAAGGAGGTCACAGGCAGCATAACAGGTCCTGGACTAGGGCAGAGGCTGTCGATGAACAGGAAGGGCTGATGATGACAGATAATTCAATAGGATTTGTTAGAGGAAAGAAACTCCTCATAGACAAAACCAAGGTTTTAACTATCATGACTGGGAGAGGGGGGGAGATGTCACTTACAGAACTAAGAAGACAAGAGAAGAAGTTAATGCGGGGAGTTGGAAAGACACACAGAGTTGAGTTTGAAGCTGGTTGAAGTCCAAGTAGCAGCAAACACTTCAGTTGAAAATGTCTGGACTCACAGGACCAAAGCTCAACAGAAAGATATAGGTAGAAGATATTTCCATATCAATCTCTTTTCACTTATAACTTTTAACTTTTTTCCTTTTAGTCTCAAAAAAAAAAAAAAAAAGAATTTTCTCCTCTGCTCACCAAAGCTAAGCTCTTATTTTTGTTAGGGAACCTACTTTTGTCTCAGGTTCCAGGTATCTAAGTCAACAATTAATGTAGCATCTGCAGTGTTCCCTGTCCACAAGCTTTCTCCCTTCCACCTGCAAACCTCTTCTGACTCTCTGGCAAAAAAATGAAACTCCTTTTCTTCATACTAACACTCCTTCTGACTGGCACCCAATCTCTTTTTCCTTTCACTGATCAACTGTGCAAGTAATGGGTTCCTATCCACCACCCCAAATCCTTACTCTGACTGCCTCTTCTAATACTGCACTCCTGAGAGCTCACAGTGGCCTTGTTTTTATCACATCTGGTGACACTTACCCAGCACTCCTCTTGCTCACCCTGTCTGCAGCCTGTCTTCACCTCAGAACCCACGCTGACTCCCTGGGGTCTCCAAGATCAAGTCTCCTTTGCTGCCATGTTATAAATAAGGGTTTATCCCCCAAATTCTAACTTTAGTTCTTCCCCTCTTTCCTCCAGTCCCTCCCTCTGACAAATGGTGTATTCACAAAGCTTCAGCTGCATCCAACCTTGACCCAGAAGCTTTCCAAGTCCACAGCGCCAGCCCTAATCTCCTGCCTGTGCTCCTGTATTGAGTCCCATTTTCCCCACACACACATAAAAAAAACTCCACCTGGATGTCCATCAGTCATTTCCAGTTCACTAGTTCCAAAGCCAATATCATTACCTGCCTTGCAAATCGGTTCCTGTCCCAATCAGACCATGTCAATGGCACACTGTTAGTCCTCTACACTCTCAACCCAGCTACTTCTGTTTCCTCATGGGCTTACTTTTCTTTTCCCCCTATAGCCAGTTTGTCAACAAATCCCCACTTTTCTGTCTTTGAAAATGTCTCTCAGAGCTGTCCCTGACTCCCCATCCTTTTTGCCACCAACCTAGAGCAAGCCCCCTCCCCCTCAGCTCTGAATCACTTTTCCATCTCCCTGGATTCTTTCTCTCCCTTTTCCACTTCATCAGTCATATTACCCCCAGATTAACCTTTCCAACTGCCACTTTCTTCATGATATGCCCTTGCTCAACCTAAAATGACTCCCTACTAACTCTTAATCAAATCCAAATCCTTTCTTGGATTTCCCAGACTCTCCCTATCTGTCCTGCCCCACTTACCTATCCCTGTTTCCTATTCCTCCCTAACCTACCCCTTTTTTTGGTCAGCCCAGAAACCTCAATGTCCATGCCCCAAACTCCTATGTGCCTTTTGCCCATGGCATTCCTCCCTCTCCACCCCCTTTAAGAACTACCTTTGGTTCTACCTCATCTATAGTTCTGTCAACTTCTTATCTTATAGAACCATGTTTACCAATTAATTAATCTCCAATTGAGCAATAATTGTCAAACTCCTTTTAAAAGTTCTTTGAGGTCAAAGACCACTCTGAATATTTCTTTTGTATTCCACAGCACCCTGGACAGCAGAAGACTCCCAGTAGGAGTTGAAAAGTTCTTGTTGGTTTTCTTTTTAAAAAAAATTTTTTTTACATTTATTTATTTTTGAGAGACAGAGAGAGACAGCATGAGTAGGGGAGGGTTAGAGAGAGAGGGAGACACAGAATCAGAAGCAGGCTCCAGGCTCCGAGCTGTCAGCACAGAGCCATATGCAGGGCTCGATCCCACGAACTGTGAGATCATGACCTGAGCCAAAGTCAGACACTTAACCGACTGAGCCACCTAGGCGCCCCGAGTCCTTGTTGGTTTTCTATTCCAATTGGTTTCTATTCCCAGTTTTGAGCTCCCATATTTCCCCTCCTCTACCTAATAAAAATGATAAATAAAACTATTGTGACACACTCCCAGGCTTGGAACAGAGAATTCCTAAGAAGACAATATGGAATCCACCAATAAGAATAGTGGGCTGGTGTGTGTACATGTGTGTATGTGTGTGTGTTTGTGTGTGTGCATATGTACATGTGTGCAAGGGAGTTGAAATTTAGGGAATATAGCTTTATCGATTGGTCAGGAGACTTGAGATACCAAAATAATCAGAAGAGGACTAGTAGGGACCAAAATGACAGAATTATTTGAAACATTCCTAATTAGAAGCACAGTATGCCAGGGTTTGACAAAGCAATTGCCAGTCTCGTCCTTGTGCATGCAAAATTTTCCACCAGAAAGTAGGGGGTAACTTTGGTGCTAGGGACTTTGAAAATGTGTTTGAAGTTTTCTCAGTTCAACTGAATAAATTTATAATCTGTCTAGCTACCAGGTACAGTGCTATGGTCCATAATGATGGAGAATCAGAAGGGAGAAGGTTACAAAATGTGGCCTTATCCCAGGCTTAAGAATCTTCAGCAAGAGCCCAGGCTAGAGACTAGTGAGGGTAAAATCAGGAAGCAAAGCACAGAGGACCATGTTGGGGGGCTGGGAGGAAAGCAGTCCTAGACCTAGCGACCAGCAGTGTGCATCCCCACTTGCAACTTGTTACAGGTCATCAGTCATTTCCAGCCTTCTTCATTGCAGATTTAACCTTTCTCTGATTCTAAGTGCACATCAGATCTAACCCCCCCCCCAAAAAAAGGCTCCCCAAGGAGGAAGGGGAATATCCTCAACAGGAGTCCCACAGGAGACAGACCCTAGTCTGCTATTTATTCTGTGATTTGAGCCATACATAAGCCACACATTGTATTTGGAAAGGCCCTGGGAAAAGTAACACATTGGACCATTATAGGCCATTAACACCATTAACACTGTGTGAATTTGTCAAAATTATCAAACCTCCAGAAACTGAACTCAGCCCAAGGGCCTGGGACAAGGAATGGACAGGAACTAATGTTTAGGTAATAAGAAAGGTGAAGGAGGAGTGGTTGTCAAAAGATGAAAGTGGGATCCAGAAAAGGAAGGTGGGAAAGGTCACACTCCAAGAGTTTTTTTTTTTTCCCTAGAGCTAAGAAAAGGCAGACTTTGTCCAGAGATGGGAGGACAGAGAGGGGGGGGGGGGGGGGGCAGCAGGGGGTGTCAGGGGAGACCTCCTGATGAGTATTTCAGGTTATCACTCAGGCCCCAGAACATTACAACCTAGATGTCAAGTTATAAACTTAGGTCAGGCACCTCTTTAGAATCCATGCTTTGGGTCCTGGGCAGTGTGTGTGAGTATGTGTGAGTGCAAGAGATAGAGACTGATTTGGTGGGGGGGTGCTGAGCCCTTGGAAGCAGTAGCGTATAACAGAGGCTTCCTCTGCTTTCTCCAGGCCCTGGCATGATCTCCTGCCCTCCAGCTCTTTCCTCTTCAGACCAACCAGAAAATGAACATATGGGCCAATCAAGTCTTGACTTCTAAAGCCACAAGTCTCCCCAACAAAGCACCCCACCCTCTTCCCTAGAGATGACCTCTAGGGCAAGGCAATGAGATTAGGAAACAGATGGGTGTGGAGAGAGCCTTCAGAGCTAACCTGATCCTTGACCCCACCAGTTCATGTCCTCTAATCCAACTTATGGAAGGACAGGGCAGATGTGCAGGGTCCCCATAACTTATTGGACTCCTTGGGACAAAGATTCCAGACAAAATGGTTCCAGACACGGGAGATGAGGAACTGGCGGAAGCCACAGGTAAACGGGAGATGGGGAATCCCTGGCTGCCAGAGAAATAGGGCCACAGGTGGTGGGAGACGAGGGTGGTCGGTGTCTGTTTTGGAGAATGGGCTGTGGAGCCCGGGAGCAAGAGCTATAGACCTGGGGGATGGGAGGTGGCAGGGGCAACAAACAGCTGTAAAGACAGATCTGGGGGCTCTTATATCACAGGCAAGCAAAAGATTCAGTGGGTGTGTATGAGGAGGACGCTAACTCACACTTCCAGGAATGAGTGATTCCTAAGAAAAGCTCATCCGTTCCCAGAACTGGAGAAGAGGAGGACACGGAGGAGGTCCAAGGCGCCCACCGCCCTCCCAGCCCGGTCTGCCTCTTAAGTCCGAGACGCCGACTCCCCACACGCACCAGGCATGACCGTCCTTGGTCCGCCCGGCTCCTGACTGTCAGTCTGCAGCGTGAGCGACTCCCGGTCCCCTCTTGCCCCTCTCCACACGTCAGGACCCCGGGCCCCTGGCCCCAGATGGGGTGCCAGCCCAGGGCGGCCGGAGGCTGGCTGACAGGCGCTGGGGGAGGGGGGAGACGAGGGAGGGGCCGGGGACACCGGTAGCTGAGCCGCGCGCTGCAAAGTGATCCAACATCGCCCCATCCCCGCGCTCCAGGAGAAGGCGGCCGAGGGGACCGCCTCCCGCCTCCCCAACACCGACTCTCGCAAGTGGGGTGAACGCCGAGGGGTGCCGGGCTCCCAGCCCCCACCCCTCCCCAAAACGCAAGCAGCATTGCCATAACAACAAGAATCTCGGCAACTCCAGTCCGACGACACGGAGGACTGCCCCCCGACACGCACACCCCAGCAACAGCCCTCCTTCCCCAAACTTGTCCGAGACGCCGCGTCCCGAGCAGCAGCCCTCCCCCGGGCCCCCCGAGCCCTGCCCAGCTTACCTGTCCGGAAAAAGGCATCTACGTCCGAGTCGGCTGCTCCTCCTTCCTCCGCTGCCCCCTCCGGGGGGTTCATGACTGGGGGAGGCGTCCGCGGGCAGCCGGGGCCGGCCGAGCCCGGGGCCGAGGGCTGCGGGGCGCCCGCTGGGCGGAGGGCGCGGGGCGCAGCGGCCGCGGCCGCAGACCAGGAGGACTCGCGGCTTCGAGGGCGGGCGGCTCGGGCGGCTGGGACGGCGGGGCTGGGGCAGAGGACGCCCAGCCTCCCTCAGGCGGAGGCGCGCGGCGGGCTGGGGGCGCCTGCCGCCGGCTCCCCCATGGTACCCCTTCCCTGCGGGCGCTGGCCGCCCTGCTGTCTGGCCGGATCCGGACCGGGCCGGGGCCGGGGTCCGCGCTGCCTGGGCGCCCGCTCTTCCCCAGCAGCGGCAGCTGGCTCTTCTCCTCGCCCGTCCGCCTGTCTCTATTGTTCAGCCCTGCTCGGCTCTCCTCTTTATTTTTCCTCCTCCCTCCCACCCTCCCTGTGTCTCTACCTCCTCCCTCCCGCGCTCGCTCGCTCGCTCTCTGGCTCCCCCTCTGGCTCCCGCCGCCGCCGCCGCCGCCGCCGCCGCCGCCGTCGCCTCTCCAGCTCCTCCCCCGGCTCCCGCTCCCTCAGTCCCGGCCAACAATGACCCGGACGGCGCGGAGCTGAACTGAAGCTCCGGCCCGGGCCGGCCGCTCACCGCGGGCCCCCGGCGGCGCGGACGCCTCCCTCCCCCGCGGCCGCGCCTCGGCCTCTCCCGGAGCCGAGCCCGAGCAGCGAGCTATTGTTCGTGGCGGCACTAGGCCGGCTTCCTGAGCCCCGCAGGAAAAGCCCCGGCGAAGGAGGCGGCTGAGGAGGGGGCGGGGCCGCCGGGCTAGTGCGGGGCCGCCGGGCTCGCCCAGGGGCCCTGCCGCCGCGGTCCCGCGCGCTCAGCTCTCCGCTCGCGCTGCGATGCTCCCGGCCCGGCGGCGGTCCTCCGCCCCACCCGGCGCCCAGGTATGCGAGGGGAACCCCACGCTGCCTGCCCGCCTCCTCTTCAGACCGGTACCCAAGCTGCACTGACCTGTCCTCAGAGACCGGACTTTTCCCTCTCCTTCCTGACAAAGCTCTCTCCTGTCTCCCTCCCCTCCTGAGCCTCTCGCATTTTCCTCTCCGTCTCGCCTTAGTTCCTCTCGTTTTTAGCCTTTCGTTTCCTTTTTCCCCTTTTCAGCGCCCCTTTAAACATCTCTGCCTGTCTCTGTGACTCTTTGTCCCACTCATTCCTCTTGCGATGTCTCCCTGCCCATCTCTCCCTCCCTCTGTCACTCTCTTCTCTCTCTCATTTGTCTCTGTCCTGCCTCTGTACTTGGCCCGTATCTCTGAGCTCCTCTTGGACAGCTGTCAAAACTCCCTAATCCCCGGGGGCCTTCTCTGTTTTGTTCCTCTCCCTCGTGTGAATGGAGAGATCCAGTTGGCCTGGAGAAAGGAGGTGTTACGGCAAGCTGAATTTCAATTAAAGTGGGGAGAGGGGCTGGGGAGGAATGGGGATGACGGCAAAAAAGAAAGCAGATGCTGTATGGGGTAATTAATGCAGTGATTGTATTGTGCCAATTGGTTTTTTAAGCAATAATTAAACAATAATTAGCCAGTATTCTGTTTATAGTTCTAGTGACTGCAGAGACTACAAAACAGAGGCTCTTTAGACCTAAGTACTTAATGTGGTGTGTTGGGAGGTGTTGCTGCTGCCTCATCCAGGCAGATGGAGAGGCTGTGGCCTGACCTAATGTGTTAAAACACACGGAATAGGAAAACCAGGTCCTAGTCTAAATTTGATGGCCCACTCCTGGATGTATTTATCTCTAACAACGTCTTTGGTTCCACCTCTCTCCGGTTCAAAGCACCTGGGACCTTTCCAGATCTATTAACTGGGTAACTCTAACAGCAAATAGAATGAATTAAGTAAGATTTTAGTGAACCCTTTCTAGCTCCCAGTACTCATCACTGTCTTTACTGAATGTCACACATTTTTTTTTCACCCACTAAAAATATAAGTACTGTTGCCTGTCTCCAGTCTTGGGTACATCTATCAGGCTCCATTTCTTAAAAATGATTAATAGTGACGCTGAGATCACAAGTTCACTGCCATGAGATCTAATTCATCTGATACCTTAAATTGCCTTAAAGCATCCAGATGCCCCCCTACCTACCACCTTTTCTGACAATGAAAGTACTTCTCATTTGTCTTTTCTAACTTTTGCCTCCGCTTAACCCCATGCCTAAACCCTTTCCTGTACTCCCCCATACACATGATGGCAGAGCTGTTAACAGCTACTTGTGCAGATAGAGAACCAGAAGTCTGGCAAGAGTATTAGCTGATCCCAAATTCAGAAGAAACATTACATGTTTAGAAGAAGTTTCATATCAAAGTCTCAATAAATGTGAACCAGAATGGGGGAAAACCTTATATAACACCAATTTTTGAGAGGCAATTTGGCAATTTGTATTAAAATCTTAAATGTATGTAGCTATATCATTATCAGACAAAGAAGATTTCAGAGCAAAGAATATTACCAGAGATCAAGAGGGACATTTCAATTCATCAGATACATGTAACAATTCAAAGAGTTTTTGCATTTAATAAGGGAGTTTCAAAATATATGAAGCAAAACCGATAGGACTATAAGGAGAAGCAGACAAATTGATAATTATGGTCAGACATTTTAATATCTGTCTCAATAATTGATAGAATAAGGAGACAGATCATCAGTAAGAATATGAACAGTGCAATTTAACCCAACTGATGTTTATAGAATACTCCACTCAACAACAGCAGGTACACATTTTTTTCAAGTGCACAGGTAACATGTAACAAGATAAATCATGTGCTAAGCCATAAAACAAGTCTCTAACAAATTTAAAAGGATTAACCCCATGCAGACTAGTAGGTAAATTATACCTCAGTTGTTTGGGGTTTTTTTTTATTTTTTTAATGTTTTTATTTATTTTTGAGACAGAGAGAGACAGAGCATGAGCAGGGGAGGGGCAGAGAGAGAGGGAGACACAGAATCTGAAGCAGGCTCCAGGCTCTGAGCTGTCAGCACAGAGCCCGATGTGGGGCTCAAACTCACAGACTGTGAGATCATGACCTGAGCTGAAGTCAGAGGCTTAACTGACTGAGCCACCCAGGCGCCCCTGTTTGGGGTTTTTTTAAATCATATAAAGTATGTTTTCTGAGCACAATAGAGTTAAATTAGAAATCAATGACATTGACTGATGAATGGACAAAGAAAATGTGGCATATATATACAGTGGAATACCAGTCAGCAAAAATGAAATCTTGCCATTTGCAAGAATGTGCATGGAACCAGAGTATATTATGCTAAGTGAAATAAGTCAGTCAGAGAAAGATAAATATCATGTGATTTCACTCAAATGTAAAATTTGAGAAACATAACAGATAGGGGAAGGGAAGGAAAAGTAAGATAACAGAGGGAGGCAACCCATAAGAGACTCTTAAAGTCAGAGAACAAACAGGGTTGCTTGAGGGGAGGTGAGTAGAGGGTTAGACTGAATGAGTGATGGGCATTATTAAGGAGGGCACTTGCTGGGATGAGCACTGGGTGTTGTATGTAAGTGGTAAATCATTGGGCTGTACTCCTGAAATCAATACTATATTGTGTACTAACTAACTTGAATTTAAATAAATAAATTTTTAAAATAAAAAAGTCATATTTCAAAAGAAAAATAAAAACAAATCAATGACAAATATATGGGAAATCCCCCAAATATTTGGAAACTTAATAACATATTTCTGAATAATCCATGCTCAACTAAGAACTTGAAAGGAATATTAGAAAGAATTTTAAAGTGAATTAAAGTGAATATGTCATATAAGAATCTGTGGGATACAGTTAAAGCAGTATTTAGAGGGGAATTTAGAGTAGTAAAATACCTATTTTGAAATGAAATATCTCATACCAGGGATCTCCTGTTCTACCTTAAGAGTAAATGAAACCCAAAGCATAAGAACAGCATTTTAAAAAGGCAGAAATCAATGAAATAGATAACTGAAAAACTGAAAAAAAAGAGAAAAATCAATGAAACCAAAACTGTGTTCTTTGAAAAGATCAATAAAATTGATAAATCTCTAGCCAAACTGAAATAAGGAAACAAGAGAGAAGAATCAAATTACTATTAGCAGGAATGAGAGAGGTGACATCACTATAAATAATGGAGATGTAAAAACAACAAAAGGAAATATTATGAGCTATTTATGCCAATAAATTCAACAACTTACATAAAATGGACACATTTTTTTTAATTTTTTTTTAAATTTTTTTTTTAATGTTTATTTATTTTTGAGACAGAGAGAGACAGAGCATGAATGGGGAAGGGTCAGAGAGAGGGAGACACAGAATCCGAAACAGGCTCCAGGCTCTGAGCTGTCAGCACAGAGCCCAACATGGGGCTCGAACTCACGGACCACGAGATCATGACCTGAGCTGAAGTCGGCCGCTTAACCGACTGAGCCACCCAGGCACCCCTGGACACATTTCTTGAAAGGCACAAACTACTAAAGCTTACTCAAGAAGAAACAGATAACTTAAATAGCCATATATCTATAAAAGAAATTAAATTTGTAGCTTAAAATTTTCCATAAAGAAAATTCAAGACCCATGTGGCTTTACTGGTGAATTCTATGAAACATTTAAAAAGTAATACCAATCCACACACACATTTCCAGAAAAGGGAAGAAGAAGAAATAATTCCCAGCTATTTGCATGAAGCAAACATTACTCTTTTTTTTTTTATTTTTTTAATGTCTATTCATTTTTGAGAGACAGAACATGAGTGGGGGAGGTGCAGAGAGAGAGAGACACACAGAATCTGAAGCAGGCTCCAGGTTCTGAGCTGACAGCACAGAGCCCAATGCAGGGCTCAAACTCATGAACCATGAGATCCTGACCTGAGCCACTTAACACACTCAGCCACCCAGGCACCCCAATACCAACATTACTCTTATGCTAAAACTAAACAAAGACCAATGAAGAGGAGAAAAGAAAAAAACAAAAACAAAACTGTTGTCCACTCTCCTTTGTGAACATAGATGCAAAATTCTTAATGAAACTTTAGCAAATCAAATCCACTAATATATAAAAAGGATAATACATTATAATAAAGTGCATTTTTTGCAAGGATGAAAGGTTGGTTTGACATTTGAAAATTTACCAATGTAATTTACCATATGTCATGGGTTGAATTGTGTCCCCCCCAAAAGATAAGTTAAAATCTTAATCCCCAGTACCTGTGAATATAACCTACTTTGGAAATAAGGTCTTTACAGATGTAATGCCTTATGGATGGGGTCATTATGGTAGGTCCTAGTCCAATATGACTGGTGTTCTTATGATAGAAAACGTGTTGTGAAGAAGAGGCATACAGGGAAAACACCATGTGACAATAGAGGCAGAGACTGGAATGGTGCAGCTACAAGCCAAGGAACGCCAAAAATTGATGGTCACCACCAGAAGCTAGGAAGAAGCAAGGAAGGATTCCACCCAGTTTCAGAGGGAGGACAGTCCTGCTGACACCTTGATTTTGGACCTCTAGCCTCCAGAGCTCTGACAAAATAAATTTTTGTTCTTCTAAGCCAACCAGTTGTGGTACTTTGTTACAGCATCCCTAGAAAATTAATATACCATATTAAAAAAGAAAAACCATACAATCATCTCAATAGATGTAGGAAAAGCATTTGACAAAATACAATATTCGTTTTTGATCAAAACTCTCAGCAAACTAGGAATAGAAGGAACTTCCTCAACTTAATAAAGAGCATCTACTAAAAAAAAAAAAAAAGCCAGGGCACCTGGTTGGCTCAGTTTGTTGAGCATCTGACTTCGGTTCAGATTCTGATCTCATGGTTTGTGAATTCAAGCCCCACGTCGGGCTCACCTACTGTCAGTGCAGAGCCTCCTTCAGATCCTCTGCCCTCTCTGTCCCTGCCCCTACCCCCCAAAAATAAATAAAAACATTTTTAAAAAACTTATGGCTAATACTAAAATTAATGGTAGAAGACTGCTTTTCCCCTAAGATCAGAACAAAGCAAGTATGTCCACTCTGACTCCTATTCAACATTGTATTGGATGTTCTAACAAGTATGATAAGGCAAGAAAAGGAAGTTAAAGGCATCCAAATTAGAGAGTAGGGGGTAGAACTTTATTCACAGACAAGATGATTGGTTATTTAGAAAATTCCATGAAATCTATCCAAATGCCTCTAGAACTAATAATGTGTTTAGCAAGATTTCAGGATGTAAGACCAACATTAAAATACATTGTATCTCTCTACACTAGCAATGAAGGTTTAGAAATTGAAATTTTAAAAATCACTATTTACATTTGCTTGGAAAAATATAAAGATGAAGGCTAGCTCTGATTAAAGATATGCAAGACCCACACATTGCAAACTACAATACACTGCTGAAAGAAATTAAAGAAGACTTAAATAAATGAAAAGATATACTGTGTCATGGGTCAGAAGACTCAAAATGCTTAAGACATCAATTTTCTCCAAATTGATCTGTGGATTCAATGCAATACCAACTAAGATCCCAGAGGATTGTTTTGTAGGGTTTTTTCATTTTTTGTTTTTATTTTTTCTGGAGATATTGACAAGTTGGTTCAATCCAAATAAACTAGAAAAGTCAAAAATCTGAGAAAGAATAAAGTAGGAGGACTTACCCTATCCAACTTCAAGACTCACTATAAGGTTAGAGTGATCAAGACAATGTGATTTTGGCATTAAGATAGAAAAATAGATGAATGGAATAGAATGGAGTCCAGAAACAAACCCACACATTTATGTTCAAGTGATTTTCAACAAAGATCAAAGGAAATTTGGTATAATAAGGATAGTCTACAATGGTGCCTGAAAAACTGAAAACCTGTATTAGTTTCTATGACTCAAATAGCAAATTACCACAAACTTAGTGGCTTAAAACAACACACATTTTATTATCTTATAGTTGTGGAAGTCAAAGGTCCATAACAGGTCTCACTGGGCTAAAATTTAGGTATTAAAAGGGATTCCTATTCTTTCTAGAGGTTCTAGGGGAGAACGGTTTCCTTGCTTTTCCCATCTTCTAAAAGCCTTTTTTTTTTTTTTTTTTTTTTTTGGCTTATGTCTCCCTTCTTCCATCTTCAAAACCAACAATATAGGCCAATTCCATTCTACACTACCATTTCTCTGGTTCTCTTTCAGTCCCCCTCTCCCACTCTTAAAGACCCTTGTGATTACATAGAGCCCACCCAGATAAATCTAAGATAATCTCCCTATTTTAAGGTCATCTGATTACCAATCTTAATTGCATCTGAAACCTTAATTCCCATTTGCAATGTAACATAACATATCCACAGGTTCTGGGGGCCAGGACATAGACATCTTTGGGGAAAGGCATTATTCTGCCTACATAATATCCATATGTAAAAAGAAAATAAACTTAGATCAATATCTCACACAAATTAACTCCAAATGGATCATAGACCTAAATGTAAAATCTAACACTATAAAATTTCTTGAAGACATTGAAGAAAATCTTTGTGACCTTAGAGTAGGCAAAGATTTCTCAGATATGACACCTAAGGCATAATCTCTAAAAGAAAAAATTATAAACTTGTAATTATGAAATTTCAACAAAATTTAGAAGTTCTACTCTTTAAAAGATATTAAGAGGGGCGCCTGGGTGGCTCAGTCCGTTGAGCGTCGGACTTCGGCTCAGGTCATGATCTCGCGGTCCGGTCCGTGAGTTCGAGCCCCGCGTCGGGCTCTGTGCTGATGGCTCAGAGCCTGGAGCCTGTTTCAGATTCTGTGTCTCCCTCTCTCTGACCCTCCCCCGTTTATGCTCTGTCTCTCTCCGTCTCAAAAATAAATAAACGCTAAAAAAAAATTAAAAAAAAAAAGATATTAAGATAATGAAAAGACAAGCCATCAGAGAAAATATTTGAAAATCACATATCTGATGAAGGACTGTCTCTGGAATACATAAAGAACCCTCAAATTTTTTAAATAAGAAAACAACCCAATTTTTAAAAATTGGGTAAAAGATTTGAAAAGAAACCCATATTCGCAGATACATGGATGGCAAATAAACACTTGAGAAAATATTCAACATCATTCGTCATTAGGGATATACAAATTTCCAAACCACTGAGATACCACAATCTATTAAAATGTCTCAAATTAAAAAGACTTGCTCATCTCCAGTGTTGGTGAAAATGTGAAACAACTGGAGCTCTCCTGCACTTCTGGTGGGAATGTAAAAGGGTGCAACCACTTCAGAAAACAGTTTGACAGTTTATTAAATAGTTAAACATGCACCTGCCATATGACTCAATCATTCTTGGTATTTAAGAGAAATAAAAGCATATATCATGCAAAGACTTGTACACAAATGCTCATAACTGCTTTATTTATAATAGCCAAAATCTGGAAGCAATCCAAAAATCCATTAACAAGTGATAGGATAAACGAATTACCATATATACACACGATGGACTACTACTTCGTAATAAAAAGAAATGAATTATTGCTATACCAATAATATGTGGATGAAATTCAAACTAATTATGCTGAGTGAAAGAAGTCAGACCAAAAAAAAAGCACATACTAAATTATTCCATTTATATAAAGTTCTAGGAAATGCGAAGTGATCTATGCTGGCAGAAAGCAGATCAGTGGTTGTCTAGAGATGACCAGCAGGGCAGAGACTGGGAGGGGAGGAGCAGGAAGTTGGGACAATGAAGAGGAACACTGAAACTTTTGGAGGTGAAGGGTATGTTCTTGATTGTGTCAATTGTTGTTTAGGTGTATGCTTATGTCAAAACTGATCAAATTGTGCAGTTTAAATACATTCAATTTATCAAATATCAATCATGCCTCAATAAAGCTATTTTTTAAAATAATTTTTGTTAAAAAGAAGGTGATAGGGGCACCTGGGTGGCTCAGTTGGTTAAGCATCCAACTTCAAATCAGGTCATGGTCTCACGGTTCAAGGGTTCAAGCCCCACATCAGGCTCCATGCTGGCAGTGTGGAGCCTGCTTGGGATTCTCTCTCTCTCCCTCTCTCTGCCCCTCCCCAGCTTGCTCTCTCTTTCTCCCTCTCAAAGTACATAAATAAACTTTTAAAATTAATTAATTAATTTAAAAATGTGGGAGAAAATGTGGTAAAGCTCCATGTACTTACAAGGAAATAGCAGTTATCATGTGAGGAATATATGGGATTTTCATGGTCTCAGAATTTTTACATTATATTTAAATATTTAAAACTTCATAACATGATTCTTCACAATGAGGAGAAAGAGAGAGAATCATCCCCTGGGGAGTCTTTCTTACATGGAGCACAAGAATGTCAGGGTGAAGGAAGGAGGAGAGATATTAAGGTACAAGTATTTTGGAAAAAAAAACTCTCAGTCTTGACAGACACTGCCTTTTCTCCACTCCTCTTTGAAGATTTAAGGAGGAATGGATCAGAATGGGACAGGATGGAAGAAATGCTTAGGAAGGTAGACATGCCCAAGAGACTGGAGGGGGCAATCCAGAGTCCATAGCAACAGTCTAAGAGCAGGTGGTAAATAATTCAAGGAGGGTATGGCTGTGAGACTGAAGCAGAAGGTTGTGGAAGTCAATAAGAAGGACAGAGCAATAGCATGTGTTGAAAGCGTATATGTGGAAGGGAGAAGATGTGGGCAGGAAAGAGGGAATGGTGGTAAACAGTAGTTCAGGATACCTCTGGGCACTAGGCAACTGAAAAAATGGCGGCACCACTAACAGAAGAAAAAACAATCTAGGTGAGAAACCAAACTGGGGAAATACAGGAAAGTGATTAAATATTACTTACTTTTAGGGGTGCCTGGGTGGCTCAGCCAGTTAAGCATCTGACTCTTGATTTCAGCTCAGGTCATGATCTCATGGTTCGTGTGATTGAGACCCACATCAGGCCTGCTTGGGATTCTCTCCCCCTCTCTCTCTGTCCCTACCCCATTCTCTCTCCCTCCCTCTCTCTTTCAAAATAAATAAATAAACATTTTTAAAAGATGTTATTTAGTTTTACCCCTCAGTTCACTGATGAGAAAACTATAAACTGGAGAGTAAAGTGACCTGCCCCAAGTCACACAGCCAACCCCAGAACTCATGACTCCTAGGCCAGTTTTCCAGGCTATTTCCCTATAACAACACATCTCCCACTCGAGGAGTCTGAAGGATGATAGGCATCCAGGTGGTAGTGTCCTTCCAGCAATTAGAA
Organism: Panthera uncia; assembly: GCF_023721935.1. Lineage (NCBI taxonomy): Eukaryota > Metazoa > Chordata > Mammalia > Carnivora > Felidae > Panthera > Panthera uncia. The sequence continues at coordinate 68,209,057 of NC_064810.1, read as the reverse complement.
CAGTCAGTGCAGAGCCTGGGACAGCTTGGGAGCTGGAAATATTGATCAAGGAGCCAGAAGTTGGCTGAAGCAGCAACAGCAAATGAGATAAAAGGTTTTCTATCCATTTCCATTAACTTTCCCTCTTTAGACATATTATCCACTTCTATGTCCTGCTTTCTACTCAAATCAAATCTGCCTTGGAACCAGCACCTCTTCCTGACTTTACCGACTTCATTATCTCAGTGTCAAAGACTAGAACCCTAGGAGACTTGCCTGGCTCCTCTGCCCTCTCTACTTCCTGCCTTCATGCTCTCATTAAGCCAAAGTTTTCCTTTGAAATGGCATCCATTGCCTCCTTTCCCACCAACACCATCCAAACCAGGTTTTGACTCCATAATCTTGAATTTCTACAATAGCTTTCCAACTGGCTTTCCCAGGCAAGGTGTGGAAATAAAGCCAATACATGAAAGAAACAGAGACAGACAAGTCACAGGAGCATGTTGGCCATGGAGATAGGAGACAAGCGGTGTCGGCAGGCAGACAGATCCAAAATGTCAGATGTCACAGAGAAGTGAGGGGCAGCAAGGACTGGGGCATGGAGACAGGATTTGGTCAGTGCAGGCTACAAGTGGCCTGGAGAGAGAAAGCAGAGGGCAGAACCTGGCTGCAGATAGGACAGGGGCCAATGTGTCCTGAGGGGAATGGAAGCAGCAGACCTGAATCATCTGTCCCTGAAGTTTGGGCAGCGAAGGCAGACAGACAGACAGACAGTCGTTCCACAGTACGATCAAGTTTCCAAATGTTTGTTTCTATCTGGTTTTCAAAATGGAGCTAGCTGTGCAGACTTGAGAGACAACTGAAAGAATAAGAGGGAGTTAGAAAATTCTGAAGCAGGAAAACTATCAGAGTCATTCAGAAACTAGAAGGGTGGGTGGCTCTCCCTGTTGCAGTGATCAGCCAGCATCCTGAGGGTTGGTCTGCATAGAGGAAGCTGGTAGAAGATATTTGGGCCTCAAATCGTGATTCCCAGCCCTCAGCCCATACCGCACAGGAAATTTCTAACACAAAGCTGCTTCCTTTGTCACACTATTTTCTGTTTAGAGTAAGCATAGGAAGTAATCTGTCCTGTTCTTTTAACAATTCCAAGGGAACGCCAAAACATCCCCTGGTCTTGGCCTTGTTCAATATACAGTTGTGACAGAACCAAAGTTCTTCCTGACCTCTACTCTTAATCTTTCCTGCTCCAACTGAAGCAAATTCCTTCTCATCCTGTCTTCGGGGGAAGCCTGTGATGGCCAAAAAGCCTGCCTGGATGAGGAAATCTGCAGCAGGTAAAGTAACATGGATTTCCTCCAGATCCTAAGGAAGTTGTCATTGACTGTACACCCATGTTACCTGCCAGCCTTGCCTATCCTAAAAAGATAGGGGCACTCAAAAAGATTAAAGAACATTCAAATACATGCCAATTTCCACTGACGTTGTAAAAGAAAGACCTCTTTAGTCATCTCAAAGATTCAGGTCCAAGGAAGCCAGAAGGAATTCTGCAGCTAATAAACTAAAGCATATCTTAAGCTAGCCAAGAAGAGTTACATATGCTTAAGAAGTCACCAGACATATAATCCAGTCAGCCCCAGGAGCCTCTCTGTGTCACCAAGTGGACTCAAGGAAGAGTAAAGTTTCCTCTCTGATGCCATCTCAAGAGGCTAAGGAGGATCTGCCAAGCATCCCTTGGGGATATGTCTTGTAGCAAGTGACAAGAAGGAAATCAAGATGTAGAAAAGAAAGCAAGAAACAGGTTGGGATGAAGAAGGAATAAAAACAAAAATGGAAGAAAGATGGTGATAAGAAGACAACAAAAAAGGAGAGAGAAAGAGATGGAGAGAGATGTAGAGCAAGGGAGAGAATCTCTGCTGTTCACTTAAAGCAGGGGTCTGATAAATAAAGTTTTATTCCGACACAGCCATGCCCATTCATATAATTAGTGTCTATGGCTGCTTTTGTGTTATAGCAGCAGAGCTGAAGAGTTGTGACAGACACCATATGGTCTGCAAAGTTGGAAATATTTACTATCTGGCCTTTTACAATAAAAGTTTTGCTGACTCCTGACTTAGAGTAATAAAGAATGTCATAATTTCCTCTAATACTAGTAAACTCTTTGTGGTTCTTCAACTGTTCTTAATGCTTAAAGTTATCTTCAGAAACTATTATTCCGGAAGAAAAAAGGGCTGGAGCCAAGCAATGGGAAAATTATTCAGAATTGTAGCTTAGAGAGTGACCAAAGCAAATTACATTAAGGTACAAAAGAAATTGCAAAGCTGAAGAACAAATCTGACTCTCAAAAGACAGTTATGGATGGGAAATGTGTGTGTGTGTGTGTGTGTGTGTGTGTGTGTGTGTATGTGTGTGTGTGTGCATGAGTGTGTGTGTGAGAGAGCAAGAGAGAGATACAATTTTAGTATTGCTAAATACTAATCAGAAATCTATATACAGAAATCTATGTGTGTATATTTCTAAGTATAATGTTTCTGTATATACATTTTTTTCCAATTAGTATTTAGCAGTACACAACTCACAACTGTTCATGGTGTAAAAGTTGGTATAGTATGGTGCCCAAGGGAATTAAAGGAGTTTATCAATAGAATACAGGAATAATAATAATATAAAATTAAAATATGGATAACAGGTGGATTTAGGGAAAGAAAATGGTTTAAATGTTTCCATTATCATCTTTTTATATGACATGAGGGGACAAGTGTGAAAGTGGTGTTTTTTATATCTCTACCCAAGATGCTTGATAACATGAGGCTGAGGAAGACGAAGGCAGCGAGTAAAGGATGAAAGCCACCGCACAGAATGTGAAACAGGATCATCTAGGCTGTGCTGGACCTTCTGCAGAGAAATTAAAGAGCCAAATAAAAACCCCATGTCTGCTCCATTTGGTGTATATTTTTCCAATCTTATCTTCTTCAAATTACTCCTTTCCATACCCTCCAAAGTCATCCCATTCTATCTTGTCCTGCCTACACATACACTCACACTCCATCTCATGTCCAAGATTCTACTTTTCTTTCTCTACCCAGCAATCCCTGCCCTGTCCCCATCCCTAGCTTTCTACTCAAAGGCACAGACACTGCTGGTTATCTACCCCAAAGTCATGCCTCCTTACTAAGAGAATTGCCATATTATTCAGAAGAGCAATGTGCCCAGCTAAAATGCTCCCTGCCCCAACTCCTTTATACCTGGGGCGCCATGTAACCCATTTCTTGTTATGAGACATGACTCTGAGAGTCAGATTGGGAGTTGGGGAAAATGTTCTCCCTCTTCATATGGACCCTGCCTTTCCCTCACACATGCCTCTCCTTTCTCTCTTCTCCTTTTGTTCCTTCATTCTTTTCTTCTTTCTCCTGCCTGGTCCACAAACAGGAGGCTGGACGTAGAGTAACCATCTTAGGAGCAGAAGACAACAAAGCCACAAGCTAAGGATGATGGAGCAGAAGGAGGAAAGGAGCCTAGAATGCTGATGCCACCTTGGAGCTCCTGCAAAGAATATGATGCCTCCATTTAGTTAAAGCCCTACAGGTTCAGGTGATGAATAGCCTAATGCAACTCTTTGTCACATCCATACTACTCCTTCCACCTGGAAAGTTGCTTTCTCCTCACCACATAGCCAGTATTTGATGTCCTGTTGCTTTCTTCAAAGCCCACCCTAAAGCCCACCTCCTTTTGGAAGGCATTCTATGACATCTCAAAATTGATCTCCCATTCTCTCACAGTCACATAGGGCACAACTGAAATCATTAAAATAGCATGGATGTGTCAAGCCTGCTTCATGTCATAAATACATATATATGTTTATTCACACACACCCCTGCTAGGTTGAGAGCTGCTAAGGGCAAGGATTCTATGTCACTAATTCTGAATGCCCTGCAGCACCCAGCACATTGCCCAGAGCAGTCACTCAATAAAGGGTTGTTTACTTTGATTGGAGAAATGCTTCTTCCTTCCCAAGTGTATATTATGGATCAGTTTAAAACACCTGGTTTCCATGTAGATGGGGCGAGAAAGTTGCCAAATGGGAAAAGACTTTAGAAATCTTAGTCATATTTTCACCATGTTTTGACAGTTTTGAAACTGTGCAGCCTATTGCTGACTGATGGCCCAGATGTATTTAAAAAAGGTAAAAGGAGGGACAGAAATGAGATGATATTTAAAGCAAGACTGGACCTATATACAATCAAAATAGTATGCTGGTTTCACCAAACTCAACTTCAAACCAGCATCTGCTGAAGGTAGACTCCTATCCAATGTATTGCATTATAATTCCAGCTACACTTCTACTGCTTATTTATTTAATTTCTTTTGTTTAACTAAATTTTTTTAAACATCTACTATGTGCCAAGCCTGGAATAACCAGTCATCCTAGTTTGCCTGTAAAATAGGGGTTTCCTGAGATGCAGGATTTTTTAGTGCTAAAACCAGAGTCCCAGGCAAACCAAGATGGTCAGTTTCCCCCAAAGATCTGTATTTGATATTGGATATAAAGCAGTGAGGAAGACAGATATAGTCCCTGCTCATAAGGATCTCTACAATCTAGTGGGCTTTTCTTTGGTAAGGGCCTGGTGGGGGGGGGGGGTCCCCAGTAATTACAGATAGGTTTTTCATCCTTTAACTATACTTTCAAGTCATTCATGTTAGATTCTATTACACAGTAATCAAGTCCATCCAACACTTTCAGGTGCTAACACACAAATCTCCCAGCACAGCTGGCTGTCCATGTGGAAGGAAGACGAAGAACTTTGGAATAGGAGAGTAAGCAGAAGTTCAGTTCATGAATGTGGCCATTGTTCTGACGGCTGTGAATTCCAACCAACTTTAATCACAGCCTGAGCCAGTTGTCTGTTGTTCTTGGATCAGCAGGCATACTCTATCTTCGGGTTCTCAGCCCTCTTTGTGACACTAATTTTGACCTGTTGGGTGGAACAGTGCTCTTTGGAAAGGGCCAGGAGATCTGAACCTTTCCTAAGAGAATATGGAAGTAATCTGACTGTTGTGTCTGCTGATGTGGCCATCACAGCTAGCTGGGCATGACTTTTTTTCCATCATTGTTCCATATGCATTCCTCCTATAGCTGGATACTGGGTTAAAGAGAAAAACTCTTCCATTCTTGAGTCAAGGGCATATGGATGACTTAATTTACCTCATAAAAAAGTAAACCCTTCTTCCAGATTGGGGGTATGAGTTTCACAACCTGATGGTCCTATCCCCCATAGTTACCACCCACTCAATAAGGCTGAAAGTCCTGGTTCCTCCATTCCAAGAATCAATGGACTACTTCTATCTCTGCAGGGGATTTTTTCCCTTCAGTCCCCAGACTTCATTTCTGCTTGGCTTTAATAACAACCATAAATTTGTTTTCTACAATTGCTAGATATTTTACATGCTAGATATTTTTATATCTATTATCCTATTTAAACTGCACAACAACGCAAAGTAGATATTGTTATTCCCACTTCAAGATGAGGCACAGAAAATTTAGGGAACTTTCCCTGGGTCACATATTATACAGTAGAATTTGAGTCCTACTCTGTCAGACTCTTCTGAAAGTTGGTTTGCTGACCTGAAAAGAACAGAATTTGTATACTTGAAGATAAGTGTGAGAAGAACTTCAGGAAGAGAAGCAATTTTGTGTCTGTTGACTTCTAAATCTTGCTTGGGGAGGGGGTGGGTAGGACAGGGGATGTGGCAAATCAGGGGAAGGCTAGACAAAAGCCTTGGTCTACTGCTCTGCATGAGCTCAAACATAAACTTAGTTTATAACTATATATGAGTTTGTGCTTCGAAGCAGTGAGGAATTAATTTAAAAACTGCCTAAGAAGGTTTTTTAAGGGCATTTTTTCAACAAACAAAACTAAAATGCTTAATTTCATTTCCATGGAACTTTTTATGCCAAAGATGCGTTAAGTGGCCTAGAATTATCCTTTGGAAAGATACAGATCAGAGAAGTTAGGGAGTCCGATTTTTGTTATACCTCCTAGTGAGCTTTATCATTGAGGCACAGCCCTGAGGGTCTCAGAGCCTGACTACATCACTACCCATACTATCCATGGACACAGTGGGGGGATGGTGCAAGGATCCCGGAATGAACATTTACAAATGAGGAAAGTTATGCCTAGAGCCATGTATCCCCAGTGTCTTGCAAAACACCTGATTAATAGCAGGTGCTCCATAATTTTATTGAATAAATGAATCAGTGAGCAAATAAATAAGTTAAGTAATTTTTCAGAAGGTCACACACCAGGGACAAAACTCCAGTGTCCTAAATCTTAACTCCATCCTTGATTTATTTACATCATCCTTTGGGTGAGCCTGGCCAACTTTAAAGTGGATATTTGGAGCCAAAATGAATAGGGCACTGTGCCTGACTTAAGCAATATCAAAGATGTAATTAGAGATGTGGAAAAGATGAAGTTGGTGAAGATCTCCTGTAATCTAAATGCCAGGACCGTTCAGTGTGGTTGGTTTGATTTCTAATGAGCATCTGCTCCCCCTCACCAATCCCTTTACACTTTCATACAATGCGCAGTTCATATTACAAAGTCAACAGTTCTTTATCATCTGTGTGGTCATTCACCCTGTTCTTGTCTCTCCCTGGTAATTGTTTAATCTGGCTTCCCCACCACATTTCTTGGCTGCCTGCTCCCTTCTGCCCTTGTCAGTCAGGTTGTACTCAGGGAAAGTAAAGGCATAGAAAGCATTTCAAAGTCAATTAAAACTGATTAGGTGTTTATCTACTGCTTTGGATTATCTCCATGCTCTGTGTAGACAGATAGCATAGGCTGGGTAAACAACCAGCCACAGATTAGGGAACCTTCTAAGATTTATACTCAGCTTTCCCCTATCTATCATAAGAGAGGGGTGAGGAGTATGGATGCCCATAGGATACATTTTTAAAAACCAAGGTATAGGGGAGTCCAGGTGGCTCAGTCAGTTAAGTATCTGACTTTGGCTCAAGTCTTGATCTCGCGGTACATGAGTTGGAACCCCGCATTGGGCTCTATGCTGACAGCTCAGAGCCTGGAGCCTACTTCGGATTCTGTGTCTCCCTCTCTCTGCCCCTCCTCCACTTGTACTCTGTCTCTTTCTTAGTCTCTCTCTCTCTCTCTCTCTCTAAAATAAACATTAAATTTTTTTTTAAATTAAGGTATAACTTATACGTGTTCTAACTGTACATTTTAATGAGTTCTAAGGTGTGCAAACATTGCCATAATCAAGACAAAGAACATTTCCAGCATCCCAAAACATTTTCATGTGTCCCATCTCAGTTAATCTTCCCCTACCTTCGCCCAGGCAACCACCAATCTGCTTTCTGTCACTATAGATTAGATTTGTCTCTTCTAGGGTTTTCATATAAATGGAATCATAGAGTATGTACTCACTAAAGTTATTTTTACTAGACTTTGGAATAGCTTCTCTGATTTCCTTCCCAAGTGATGTCTGGTTCAGGCTGATATTAAAATGAGTTCATGTTCCCTACACCCACAGTGATTTGACAGGGTGGGCAGAGCTAGGATGTGGAAGAAATCTGAGAGGTAAGAAGTGGAGGCTGATGAGAAAATACTTGGCAATGAGAAGAACGTTGGCTTTTCACAGCATTGGTAGAAAATGACAAAGAGCATGTGCCCTGAACCTATTTTCAATGTCACACAATACAGCTTGTCTTAAACCTAACTGCCTAGGAATTTTGTGTTCTTTGCCTTGAATGGGCACTTTATTTGGAAACTCCAGACTCCAGCCAGCCCCTCTCAGCAACGGAGTCATTGCACCCTCTGGTGTAAACCTGGGGATCTGTCACCCCTGTGGCATAAGGCATTCCCACCTACACAGCCATATATCTATCACCCGCTGCAGTCCTCCCCTGCCTTCAGGTTTCCCTGACCCCCTCAAGCAGGGAAGTATCAGACTCCCTCCCAGCTGCTGTTAGGTTCATGGGTTAGAGGCGGAGCTTGTGAACACGTGAACATAGAGGAATACCAAGAGACTGCTTGAGAGAAGACAGGGACAGAGACAAGAAAGGAAACCCCAGAGAAGACAAAGCAAGCTAGACTTGAAAGATGAAGAGGTGAAGGACAGAGGCACAACCCATACAACAAAGCAGGAAGCAATAGACGGATGGATTTTTTTTTTTCCACCTAAGAGAAATCCTAAAAATTCATTCCTCTGTCCAAAATACATAGATTCAGACCCAGGCTATGAGAATCCTTGAAAAGTGGATTTTAACATGGAAATACTGATAAATCTTTCAAACAACCTGTACACCCCTCAGGTACTGTGGGACCTGCTTAATCCCTTTAAACCTCCAATAACTCCAAGTATGGTGTTTAAAGTCTCATAAATCTGCACTAGCTTAAAATAGGGAAATATAAATCATGTTCAGGAGCTTAGGGGTAGGGACAGAAGATGGGCACCCTAATGCCATTTAAAACCACAGCATAGGCTTTTCATCAAATTATTCCAAGAAAAGCTGAAATGGAAAACACTCAGGTTTCTGAGTTGTGGTTCCATACGTTCTCAATCTGTTCTTTTTCCTTCTTTTCAGGGGGCAGGGTGGAGTGTGAGGGAGTGTAGATGGGCTGTGTAACTGGAGGGGAAAAAAACTGCAAAGACCTATCTCGCTTAATCCTATTTTTACAAAAAATAAAACCCAAAACAAACAACAACAATTTTTTAAAACTACTGCCAGAAGTCATTAGAAAACAGCACTATTTCTAGTAAGGCACCAACAAAAATGATGTCTGGTTTTTGTTAAATGGATTAATTCATGCCAGAAAGTAAAAATTGTGGATACTATTCTACTAGTAAGAGCTGATTTTTCTTTTTCATTTTATTATATGCCAGGCATCTTCTGTGTGAAGAAATTTGGGTATACTATCTGATTTCATCCTCACAGCAGCCCCATGAAAAATATTATTCTCTCTGCTTCAGAGATGAGGAAACTGAGATTCAGATTGTTTAAGTACTTTGCCCAAAGCCACACTGCTGCTAAATGATGGAGCAAAAATTCAAGCCCAAGGTTCACTTTGGAAACCCCGTCTTCTTCAGGATGCTACCTCCTTTGGTGGTGTCATGGACCCAGCCCACAGACCACCTGGAGGAATCCCAAATGTCATCCTCTGAGAACTGATGTGCTTTCATCTCTCTCTGGACCTGGTCCAATGACATTTTCAAACCCCGAAGTCTTAGAAAAGTCTGCTCTGTTAACTGAATCTTTACCCAAAGTTCAGACCATCTAGAGAAAATCACAGTCCCTTGCTTGTGTTGCTTTCTTCAAATCCCAGTTTTCCTGCACTGAGGTACTACCAAGAGATCCTGGGAAAACCTCTGAACTCTAGACTCCTCACCTATTAAATAAGGATCTAGGGGCACCTGGGTGGCTCTGTCCATTAAGCCTGACTTTGGCTCAGGTCACGATCTCACGGTTTGTGGGTTCGAGCCCTACATCAGCCTCCATGCTAATAGTTCAGAGCCTGGAGCCTGCTTTGAATTCTGTGTCTCCTTCTCTCTCTGCCTGTCCCCTGCTCATTCTCTCTCTCTCTCTCTCTCAAAAATAAATACACATTAAAAAAATAAACGATTAAATAAGGATCTAGAAGACCTACCTCCTGGGATGTTGTGAGGATTAATGTATAGGAACACAGTCTGGAGACTGCAAAAGCCAGGAAATTTCTGGGTCTTATGATGATTATGGTACTTTACATATATACTAAGGAGTAACAGCCCCACCAAAGTCTAGCTTCACAGGGAAGAGAGAAGACAGAAGACATTTCAACCACTGGGATGGAAGCCAGAACTCATTTCAAAACACTCATGATTGAAAGACATGAGTTTGGAAGAAGGAAAATACGTGTCTCTCTACCATTACTTCCCAAAATGTTTTCAGTGGGGTATTAATAGATGTTTCCTCAAAAGGTCTATGGTCAGAGAGATTTGGAAAACACCATCTCTCAGAGATCACAATGCACCTTGTCTTATTAAAGATCCTGAGAAGTCTTACCATAAAATAGTCTCTGCTTAACTCAGCAATTCCTAAACATGCGACCTCAGGAACTTGATTTTTGGGTCTCCTATTAAGCATCTCCCAAAACACCAGGGAACACAGTTCAAGAGATGCCACTGTCAATAAAGGTGGCTCGCCTCATCCCCCATCAGAACAGCATCTCATCACTCTTTCCATGGTGATCACCTTCCATTTAACAGTGAGGAAATTGAGAAGATCACAATGAGAGATTCCTCAATGCCTGTGAACATGTTTGCACAATACCAGGCCTGCACAGATGACAGTACATACAACACACCCATAGGTCTCTGGGTGCCGGTCCCACTCCCTTAGATGAGAAGAGAGGAATAAGAGGAAGGGTGTCTCTCATTTAGCAGCTCTCTGGCAATGTGTGTGCCATGATGCTAACTTATCATGGAGAATTGTCTTAGTTTGGGATCCTCCAGAAGCTGACCTTGAAACAAAGATTTGAGAGCAAGTAGTTTATTTGGGATTTAATCCAAGGAAATACCAGCAAGAGCATGAGGAAATGAGTCAGGGAGGGGAAGACAGCCAATAAAAAGTGAATTATTAAGCCAACTATACAGTGGACGACCACAGCTTAATCCTGCTGGGGAACAATGCAAAACATATACCTTGGAATTATCCCACCCAAGGGATGAGGTTGCTGGGATATTTACACATCATCTCCCATCACTTATTGGTTGAAAGATGCTCTAGGGGACAGGGGACAGTTAATCTCTCAGAATGTCTGAACTGCCATGTACCTCAGGCCTAGTGACCTTCCAGGTTTCCAGATGAAGTCCTCAAGCACCAAAATGCAGATACTGGCAGTAGGAAGAAGGAGCGCACTGAAATGGTAAGGCCTGAGGGATATGGGTCTGCTTCTGTGTCTCTTATGAGCTTGAGTCCATAGTGCCAGGCCAAGAAAATACCTTCTCTTTCCTATGATTCAGTGTCTCTCAGACTTTTTTTCTGGCTCCTCATCACTAATATTTCTCATTACAAGCAGTGACTCTCAAAAGCCAAGGTAGAAGGAAGCTGCATTCCCTTAGAGGTGGTACATGAGAATCTGTCTTGTTACTGGCAATAACCCTCTACTCCTACATTTTTTAGAGTTCCCAAGGGAAATCTCTTGTGCACTCAAAAGGTTTTCTCTTGTTTTTCATCCCCCTCCCCACTTATTTTTTCTGTGACCACACTGATGTCTGTGTCTGGGCCAATGCTGGTGGTTCTAGGAGCTCCTAGAGCCACAAACTCCCACAGAACCAGTGGCCATATACTACCCAGAGTCTTCCCGGGTTAAAACCTTACTGAGTCTATGTGAAGTGGGGAAAAGGGCCTTTTGTAACTGCATAGAACACTTTCCCCCATTGGTACCACTGTAGCACCTATATTTATGTTCCTCTGCTCACAACATCAATTGTGAGATCATATTCATCAGATACTTCTTGAGTTGCTAGAACATGGCTCATCATAAATACCCAGGAGAGACACTATGCTCCCTCCTGATTCCCCCCTTTCCCCCCAGGTACTTGAACAAAAACACCTTCCCTCTTCCTTTAGCTAAATCAGCCCCTGTCATACCTGCTCACTTTTCTTTGGGGAGATATGAATCTCCTTTGGGTTCCATAACAGACAACTAGTCATATTCTACATGTGTGGTACTTAAGTGAGAGAACCACTCACTGGAAACTAAAATTTTTCTTCTATCTTTTGTTATACCTGTGAGCCCAAATGGATGATGATGTATTTATGAGACTTCAGCTAGGTCTTAAAGTTTATTCCCATTATAGATAAAAAGAGATACTGACCCTTCTAGGAAAACCTAATGGATCCAAGGATCTCAGAGATCAAAGGAGGAAGTTAAGTTTATGCACAAGTGGTATAAAATCTAAAACACAATTTCTAGAATGAAACATAAGAGAAAAATTTTTGCAACCTTAGGGTAGGCAAAGATGTCTTAGTATACAAAAAACATGAACAATAGAAAAGTGAGTTGATAAATTTTATCTAACCAAAAAACATTTTTTAAATGTTTATTTATTTTTACCCTGTTGTAATGTTCTTTTTTTATATGAAATTTATTGTCAAATTGGCTTCCATACAACACCCAGTGCTCATCCCAACAGGTGCCTTCCTCAGTGCCCATCACCCACTTTCCCCTCCCCCCATCAACCCTCAGTTTATTCTTAGTATTTAAGAGTCTCTTACGGTTTGCCTCCTTCCCTCTCTGTAACTTTTTTTTCCCCCCTACTCCTCCCCCCTGGTCTTCTGTTGAGTTTCTCAGGATCCAGATATGAGTGAAAACATATAGTATCTGTCTTTCTCTGCCTGACTTATTTCACTTAGCATAATACTCTTTTTTTTTTTTAATTTTGTTTTCAACGTTTTTTATTTATTTTTGGGACAGAGAGAGACAGAGCATGAACGGGGGAGGGGCAGAGAGAGAGGGAGACACAGAATCGGAAACAGGCTCCAGGCTCCGAGCCATCAGCCCAGAGCCCGACGCGGGGCTCGAACTCATGGACCGCGAGATCGTGACCTGGCTGAAGTCGGACGCTTAACCAACTGCGCCACCCAGGCGCCCCGCTTAGCATAATACTCTTCAGTTCCATCCACATTGCTACAAATGGCCAGATTTCATTCTTTCTCATTGCCAAGTAGTATTCCATTGTATATATAAACCACATCTTCTTTATCCATTTGTCAGTTGATGGACATTTAGGCTCTTTCCATAATTTGGCTCTTGTCGAAAGTGCTGCTATAAACATTGGGGTACAAGTTGCCCCTATGCATCAGCACTCCTGTATCCCTTGGGTAAATTCCTAGCAGTGCTATTGCTGGGTCATAGGGTAGATCGATTTTTAATTTTTTGAGGAACCTCCACACTGTTTTCCAGAGCGGTGGCACCAGTTTGCATTCCCACCCGTTTCTCCACATCCTCGCCAGCATCTATAGTCTCCTGATTTGTTCATTTTAGCTGCTCTGACTGGCATGAGGTGGTATCTCAGTATGGTTTTGATTTGTATTTCCCCAATGAGGAGTGACATTGAGCATCTTTTAATATGCCTGTTGGCCATCTGGATGTCTTCTTTAGAAAAGTGTCTATTCATGTCTTCTGCCCATTTCTTCATCGGGTTATTTGTTTTTCAGGTGTGGAGTTTGGTGAGTTCTTTATAGATTTTGGATACTAGCCCTTTATCCAATATGTCATTTGCAAATATATTTTCCCATTCCATCGGTTGCCTTTCAGTTTTGTTGATTATTTCCTTTGCAGTGCAGAAGCTTTTTATCTTGATGAGGTCCCAATAGTTCAATTTTGCTTTTAATTCCCTTGCCTTTGGAAATTTCAAGTAAGAAATTGCTGTGGCTGAAGTCAGAGAAGTTTTTTCCTGCTTTCTCCTCTAGGATTTTGATGGTTTCCTGTCTCACATTTAGGTCCTTCAACCATTTTGAGTTTATTCCAAAAAACATTTTTAATGTTTATTTTTGAGAGAGTGCACGTGCGAGAGAGAGAGCACACAAGTCAGGGAGGGGTAGAAGAGAGAGAGACACAGAATCCTAAGCAGGCCCTAGGCTCTGAGCTCTCAGCTGCTGGCACAGAGCCCAATGCGGGGCTCGAACTCACAGAGTACAAGATCATGGCCTGAGCCGAGGTCAGACAATTAACCAACTGAGACACCCAGGAGCTCTGTAACCAAAATTTTTAAATGTTGCTCTTTGAAAGACATTGTTAAAAAAAAAAAATGAAAAGTTATGCCACAGAATGGGAGAAATTATTTGCAATACAAAAATCTGCCAAAGGACTTATATCCAGAATAAATAAAGAACTCTTACAACTCAGTAATAAAAATACAAACAAAACAATTTTACTAGGGGCAAAAACTCAAAGTGACAGTTCACCAAGGAAGATATATGAATGGCCAACAAGAACCAAAGAAATCCTTAACATCATTACTTGGTATTGTGCACTGGTCATTGTACTAGTTAAAACCACAATGAAATACCATTCAAATGGTAAAAATTTAAAAAGACTGACCATATAAACTGTTGGCAAGAATGTGGACCAGCTGGAACTCTCTTACAGTGCTGTTAAGAGTGAAAATTGTACAACCCCTTTGAAAAAGAGAGTGTCGGTTTTTAAAATGTGAAACATATACCTGTCATTTGATCCAGCCAATGAACTCCTATTTATCCCAAAGAGTTAAAACAAACACAAAAGTTTATACATGAATATTCACAGCAGCTTTAATCATCACAGCCCCAAATAGAAAATAGTTTAAATATTTCTCAACAAGTGAATAAAGAAAATGTCATACATTCACATGAGGGAATACCATTCAGAAAAAAAAACAAAAACAAAAACAAAAAACAAAAAACAAATTATTGATATGCCACTAAGATGAATGAATCTCAAAATAATTATACTCAGTGGGGGGGGGGGGGAAGCCAGACACAAAAGAGTACTTACTGTAAAATCCAATTTACACAGAATTCTGGAAAATGCAAACTTCCCTATAGTAACAAAAGGCAGATCAGTGGATCCATGGGGCTAGGGGCAGAGGGAAAGGTGGACTGCAAACATGTACAAGGAAGGTTTGGGAGATGATGGAAATGTTCTATATGTTGATTGTGCTGGTGATGTCCCAGGGCTACGTATCTGTTAAAACGCATCAATTTTATACATTTTGTCAAACTGTATAAATTTACAAAGTGACAAAGAGAAGAGTTAAAGAGAGGGAGTTAGAACCTGAGAGCCCTCATATCCTCAGGGAAGTTCAGAGAAGACCTGTTTCCTTGGGTGGGAAGGTGAGTAGGAGTCTGCAAACAGAGTGGACTGACCGTTCAGAAGAAGGGAGATCTCCTCTGACCTTAAGGACCACTCACTGGTGATCAGTCCGAGCCCTGTGTGCCCTGAACACATCCTCTCTGCCTGAAAGGCTTTCCCCTTCCTAGCCACATGTCACTTCTTGCAAGACTCTCCTCTTCCAAGAATTATTTTCTAATTTATCCCTGCCCATTGTGCATTCACAGCATGATTTCCACCAAATCATCTATACTTCCTTTCGCAGCTAGTTTTTGCCCACAGCTATTTGTGCTTTTTGGGTTAGAGATTACCAAGCATTGGCAAGGACATGGGGGAAACCAGACCTTCACTCACTGCTAGTGCAGATTCTGAAGGGCAATCAAGTACCCTAAAATCCAGCAAGCTGACCTATGGATACCCACCTAGGGAAATTCTTCCTAGGAACACAAGAAGATGTATCTAAGGAAGTTTACTGTCACACTGTTGGGGGTAACCTAGGTGTCCATCTTTAAGAAATGTACAAGTAAAATGTACAATATGTACACACCAGGATAATGAACTAGATTTCCATATAGCAATCTGGATTGATCTCAAGAACAGTGAGAAAAAAAGTAAAGACAGAATGAGATTTATAGAACAATTCCATTTATATATTACACACCCACATAAAACAGCCTTGTGTATTTTTGTAAGTGTGCTCTTATAGCTAAATAAACATCTGTCAGATGGATTGTAAAGACTATATTAAATATATTCAAGTGGATGCCTATGGGAGGAGGGCATGGGATTAGGAATGGTGGATGAAGGGGAAAAAAACAATAAAATAAACATTTTCTTATGAAAAGAGAGAACCCTTCCATGGATAGATGATGATATTCTGTGAAATGAGAAGAGGATTAATGCAAGCATGTGCATCTGACTTCCAAAGTATATAAGAAAGAAGAAAATTAGGGGGCACCTGGGTGGTTCAGTTGGTTAAGTGACTGATTCTTGATTTCAGCTCAGGCCATGATCTCATTGTTCATGATATTGAGCCCAGTATCAGGTTCTGCACTGACAGTGGGAGCCTACTTGGGATTCTCTCTCCTCTCTCTGCCCATCCCCAACTTTCTCTCTCTCTCTAAAAATAAATAAATAAACTTAAAAAAATTAAAAAAGAAAAAAGTTAGACATAGACAGATGATTGGTACATACATACAAACACATACACATAGACACATATATACACATACACATTACACATATACACACATACACAAATACACAAACATACACACACAAATACACACACATATACATATATACACACACATACACATGCTGCTTCTGTGTTTGTTTTCATATTCAAAATGAACAAACTTTTCTAGTGTAGTGTATCACTTTCCTATTGATGCTACAAAGTACCACAAATTTAGTGGCTTAAAACAACATAAACTCAGTGTCAGACAGTTCCCTGATGGTAAGAAGTCCAATAATCCAACACAGGTGTCCCTGGGCAAAAAACAAAGTGTCAGAAGGATTGCCTTCCTTTCTGGAGGCTCCATGGAAGAATCTGCTTCCTTGCTTTTTCCTGCTTCTAGAGATCGCCCACATCCCTTGACTCATGGCTCCCTTCCTCTGTCTTCAAAGCCACCAAAGGCAAGTCTTCTCACATTCCTTCCCTGACTCTGACCTTCTCTCCGGTCTCCCTCTTCCACTTTTCAGAACATTGTAATTACATGGGGTTTACCTGGGTAATCCAGGATAATCTTCCTATCTTAAGATCAGCTGATTAATCCCCCTTGGCACATAAGGTAACAGATTCACAGGTTTGAGGGATTAGGACATTGACATTTTGAGATCCAGTATTCTGCCTACTACATATGGCAAACAGTGAAACCACAAAACCACATACTCTTTCTTCTTGTGAATCAGTTATTCAGCCAAATAAAATCTCCTGAGTCCTACTATGTGCCAGATCTCTGTGGTGAGAGCTAAGGTTACAGTAGGGGTTAGGGATTGGGAGTTTGGTAGTTTTTCCTTCTCTTTCAAACAAAATTCCCACCCTGGCTTATTTTAGCTAAGGAATAAATGAGAAGTAATCTGATTAAACTGTCCTCATTACATTAAATGACTGGCCAGTAGTAACCTTCTAGAAGAGACATTTATATTTGTTTTAAAGGAGCACCCTAACCCAGCTCTTAAACTTTAATGGGCATACAAATTACCTGGGAATCTTGTCACTTGCAATTTTGATCCAGTAGGCCTGGCATGAGGCCTGAGATTCTGCTTCTCTGACAAGCCCCCGGGCCATGCTGACACTGCCCATCCAGGATAGCAGGTGGAGGAACAAGACCCTAACTCAAAAGAAGTTCTAATCCCAAACAATATTCAGTCTGACTCTACCTTCATCCTTATGAAGGTTTGCCTCCCAAGAGGTAATGGTACTCAACATGTTAACCATAACACCACACTTTGTCACTATGATCAAACACCTGTAGCAGAGGGGACACTCTGCCTACTGATAATGGTTTCCCACAAGGATGGTTTCTGACCCAAACTCACATTCATCCCGATGGGGGGGGGGTACATTTTACAATCTTTAATATAATAATGAGTCTCCTGTCTCCTAGGCCAGGATTTGTAGGCCAACATCCAAGGCTTATGTCCCCTGGCAGTGACCGAGAGAGCCAGTCCCCAAACTGATACCTATTATTGAAAATTTGTAAGGTTTGAACTACTTGAGGATTCCCCTACCAGACAAGGTAATAAATGGCTGATAAGATTCAACCTTATCTCTCTAATGAGGATTTGATTTATATACTAGGTCCTTTGGGGACTGAAGGGGTGAGATGGGCAGGAGGGCAGAGCAGAAGCAAGAGAATCCCTATAGATAATGTAGATAATCTTTATAGGGCCCATGAAACCTTAATAGAGCACATGGACCAATGGGAGGACACATTATGTGTGTCATATTATCAAGTGAATTGTTAATGTAATTTGTAAGGTTAAAGGAGGCAAGTTTCTATATATACACGTGGCCGTTCTTGATTAATGAGTTTGGGCAAAACCACTTCATAGTACCCTTCTGAATATTAATGTACTTGAGTATACTCTGACCTATGACTTCTCCAAATCCTTGTTTTGACCTCAGAAAGAGATCACTTAGGGCAATGAAAAAGAACCATACCTACAGTTCCATACCTTCTATTTGCAAGACAACTAGGTATGTCTCATCTTCTTGGCAGAGTGCTTCTTTACTGTTTCCCTCAATGGCTCTGTGAGGACCCTCCATTTCGTGTTATCTATAGACGTCCTTCTCACCTTATCTTGGATGGATAGTTGCTAGAAACTCTCTTGTATGGTCTAACATTGCTGGGCCTCCCTGATTCAAGCAGCACAGATCCAGACTTGGCATCTGTGCAAGAGAAAGATGGTAAAAGGCATGACTGTCTGTAATATCAAAAGGGGGCACACCCTGGCTATAATAGGACTTAAGGCTATCCATTCTTCTAGCACCTAAGCTAGATGTTGTCTTTGAGAGCTGTTCCCTATTATAGAATAGATTAAGGGTTACTATTCTCTCCCACCCTAAGTATTCATCCAATTTTATACATGGCAGCAGCTTTAAGACACAATCTACTATATATCACTATATGGAAAAAGAAAAGGAAGTTTATAAGAGAGGAAAATCATTCAAGATCAAACAGTTCATAGCAGAGTCTATATTCAAACCCAGCTCACAGAGGTCAGGTAAATTGTTTGAGGCCATATGTCTGGTTGATGGCAACAGCAAGACTAGAACTGCCTCCAATTCCAAGACTTTTTTCTACTCCAGTCTCCCTTAACCATAGCTGGGATACCCTTTCCCCACTCGGATTATAGATTCACTAATGCCTTTGAAGAAATCCAGCTTAAGAGCTGAGGGAGAAGGGTAAATGGAGCTACCTGGGAATGCTACTGATCAGGCCTGGTCTTCTTTCCAACAGTCATATTCACCTTGCCACCTAATTCCATCTTTATGGCTTAAGCTTTTTAATTCTTTTCCTACCTAATCCCTCTCTCTGGCCATGTGTGATTACTATCTTGCTATTTCAGGTTTCTGTCCAGCTGGGTAAAATCTTCACACTCTGTTTTAGCACTGAGTTTTTCTCTTTGATGTCATCTCATCTGCCTGGGGGGCCAGCTCACCTTCCCACCCCTCTGCTGGCACCTCACTGGGTTCTTCCCCATCCCTGCTTTCACCACCATACTTTCCACTTCCTCTTCTCCCTTCCACTTCTCTTGGAAGGATGGCTCCTGAATTTTTTGCCCCCAGCAGAACTGGATGGCTTTTCTCCCTCTGCTTAAGGGAGTGGGGGGATGAGCCGTGAAAGCCCCAAATGCCATCTTTCATCTTATTTCCTATTTCCAGCACATATCCTATTTATAATTCTGCCTCCCTCTTAGCAGATTGACACAGCACTCTGCTTGGTTCCCAGAATAAATGCAATTCAAGAATAAGAGACAAGTCCAGGCTCCCAGGATTCTTCTACAGTCAGGCATTGGTTAGGAGTTTTTTTGCCAGCATTTGAGAAATGTCTCTGATGGCAGCTGTGTTTCTCTGAGCCCATCTTCCGCTGTCCTGGAAACTCCTTCCATATAGGATTTTATTCCTGGCAGATTTCCCTTCCTGATTATGTCTAGACCAAGCTTATATTAAAGGTAGGTGCTATTCCCTAACATACATTGGCTACACCATAAAAGATACTTAAGAAATATTTGTTGGGTGAATAAATGTTGGCAGGTTAATAACAGGTCATAACTGAGTTTGTGGGAAGCCAATTTAGAATTATAGCTGATCTGCAAAGTCAACATTACATATAAAAATTCACATTAAAAAAAAATAGTTTCTTATTACACCCAACGTCTCTGATGTCCCCATCACTGAATCATTATAAAACCTAAAGGAAGGAGCAACATTTACAAGGTGTCTTCCACTATTAGGAATGGTGCTTTGCTTAAATTATTTCATTTATTCTACAATCTCTGAAATAAGATTTTGATCCCCATTTGTAGGTAACAAAACTGAGACTCAGGTAGGTAAGCAGCTTGCCCTAGAAAGAGTAAGTGGATTCACCCCAAATCTATCTGCCTTCAAAGCTCACTTCAAAAACCTAAAGAAGATTTGGGGCCTTTGAACACAGCATCCAAGGTAGCACATGCTAATGACCTCTGGTTCAATCTGTGTCCCCCTGCCTATTTCTTTTCTGTTTGGCACATAGTAGCTACTCAAATATTTTAATTAAATTATCAGATATATCATTTCAGCTTAGTTTCTTAGCATGACATTCTAACATTCTGGGCTTGATATAGACACTTTAGAGGAAATCCACCATCAAGCTTTAGAAGATTATCAGATGGGGACACACAGGCCAATGTTCTCTGTCTTCATCAAGGAAAACAGACACAGGATGAAAGCTCAGCAGGCAGGATCTAGGTTAGAACTAAGGGAAACATAAGACACTGGACCAGACCAACAAGAAAGACAAAATATTTTGCCTGCAGGTCCCCATCTCTCTGGGATGAGCCAGATTCCTGCCTGCTGGGAAGGCTTTGCCTCTGAGGGTCTGCAGAGGCACCAGGAGCCGTTCTTCTGCATTTGTGGTAAGAGAAGCTGTCGCAGAAACCGTCCTCACTCAATGGCATCCTTTTCACAGTAATGCGAAGTTGTTAGTTCCCTTGATTGCTCTCTGATGCATAGCTTTAATTGCATCCTTGCTTTTATGTACAGAATAGATTCATGTTCCCAAGAGGATAGCTAGGAAACCCCATCGCCAGCCTTGGAATACAAATGGGAGCCTGCTGAAACTGCTGCTTCATGGATGGGCACAGGGAAAAGGACATCAGGGAGGACAGCTACCTCTAAAAGTTTGGGGTTTATGCATGGAGGTGTCACTGTCCCTAGTGAACTCTTCTGGGAGTAGAAATGGCAGCAATGTTATTCATAGGAAACTGCTTGAAAATTGCATAGGAAATTTCCCATGCACAGGAAATTGCCTGTGAGGTGAGTGTATGTGGTGCTAAAAAGCTGCCATCCCCCCAGAAAGCTGTTCCTCACCCATACAGGAGCCTCTATGGACTAGTCCCTCTGTTGACATAATTATATTGACTTGCTCAATTTTTTATGCATGGTCCTATATTATTGAGATCATATTATATATAAATTTTATAATCTATCTCCTTTAGTTAACATTGTAGCTTATAAGCCTTGGGGGCGGGTGGTAAGGGGTGCAGTAAAATCTAGCCATCTTACAATTGAGGGTGACACCAGGCAGAATTGGCAGCAATGACCAGCACTGCTGGGTTGGCTCCTGGCAACTTGAGTAGTCCTATCCCAAGGGTTTGGTTCACCTATTTATACAATTTCATGGGGCAGTGGGCAGTAGTTGGTCTAAGAGGTAGGATTAAAAGAGTTTGGTTTTTTAATCTTCTCTTGATTTCTTTTATTTGCCAAATTTCTTAATAAACCAGTATGACTCTTATAGTCAGAAAAAAATTATTTTAAGTGTTTCCTCTTTTGGCTGCCAAGAAAGCAGCAAGGCATTGGAATCTGAATCAGCTACAGTGAAGAGGCCACTCAAGCTCATCTTATCATGCCTTAGGCTCTCCATCTGTGAAATGGGACAGTCGCCCTGGACCCTCCGTAGTAGAGACTGTTAACACCATCTCTAACCTTTGTAGATGTCACACCGTCCTTGGACAAGATGAAGAGATAACCAGCCCATATCTGGGAGGTGGCTGAGCTGCATGATTCACCTCTCCTCACCCCTCCAAAGACCCCATGCCTGTCAAAGGAAGATGATTCATTCACCTTATTTGTGATCAAAATCTCCCGATTTAGGCACTGTTGAGAACAGACTGGCATCTAGGTATCTTTAGTTCTTGAAAAAGGGGAGTCAAGCTACCTTCTTTTCCCATGGCCCATTTATAGGGCTAACATTCATTAGGCATAAGAGACACAGTACCATAGTGCTTTTATACGTCCACGACGTTTTAATAGATAACATATTTGTCCTTATCTTATATTTGCCAACATGGTTGTACAATATAAGCTTTCATATTTTTTGCCCATGAAGGCAAAAGTGCCTAAGGCCTATGAAAGTCATAATATGCCCCTGCTCAGCCCATATCAGCCCCATATTTTCCAAGCCCTTCCATGAAATAAAGGTGGACTGTGGACAAGCATGCCTACCACTCCTCTCTATTCATCTTTGTCATCTTTCTGGTACAAAAGAAACAGAACTTGGGTGTGGATTTTTGGCATGAAAATAACTAACCATTCGGTCAAACTGAAACCCCACAGAAGAATTAGGCAGATGAAGATCTATTTAGCAGACAGAAGAAGAAATAGCTTTTTTAATTGCCCACACAAACAACCATTACAACACAGGAAAGATAAGAAGCAATAACTCTAAGAAATGACTTGGCATTTCCCCTTTTTCTTAAGAATGATTATCCCTCATTCCTTAGGGTAAGGTGTCTGTGAAATGCGAACATCCTCTTTAATAAGCCTGGTCCTTCTTTTCAAATTAGAGTTATAAATAAGTAAGTACAATTTGCAAACCATTTGATTACATCCCTGTACTTTCCCAAGATTCCCTAAGGAGGCACTTACACCAATTTTTGCATCATTAAATATTTAAATAAAAACTCGAAGTGAATTGTGGGACAAAAAGGCATTTATGAAGCACATGTTTGGGCACAATGCAGCGCCAAGTCTTAGGCTCAGGGAGCAAGTAGAACATTTGGTCCCTGCAGACCAGCAATAGAATGAGCACATCAAAGAGATCTGAAGGGAGAGAATGTTGGTTTCAAGGGAGGGAGCCAATACAGAAAGCCCCGATTTTACTCCAAGTCCCTTATTCAGCAGCCACAAACACACAGAATGCCACCAGGAACCAAGAAGGAAGGCAGCTGAAGAGCCACTCTCAAGTCTTAAACCCCATGCCTCTGTTGGTTTTAAAATGTTGTGTAAAAGTTGAGGTCAAATCACCCCCAAATACCAATGGTACGAAAGAAAATAAGTAGTTTAAATTCAGAACACTTTGTTCATGAAATCAGGTGATTTTTTTCAATACATTTTATCACAATTTTCCTTGGTAAATGTTCATTGAGCATGGCTCTATGCCAAGGGCTTGTACATGATATATTAAACAGCCTCCACCCACAGAAGTTTGCAATGTGTTTGGGAAATAGATGTTTAAGTGGTGTATACAATGAATGACATGGGAGCAGTCCCGACTATAAGTTCTGTGTGGGAACCAAGAGAAAGGCGAATCCTCAAGTGACTGCCAAGGCCCTGAGGATCCAGCAGGAAGCAGATGGCACACTCAAAGGATTTAACTAGAGAGAGTTTAACTAAGGAAATACTGACTGAGATGTGGGGAGACTTAAGACAACTAATCACAGTGGTGAACTCCTGGACTAGCAACAGTGGCGAGCCATCGCCACTCTTGGGCTGAGGCAAGGCAAGGTTGGTGTCACTGGAGCCCCACAAGAGTTGGTGCGATGGAAGAGGGGATGCCCCACGCAAGCTGAGACTGTAGAGGGGCAGGACACTAAGGCTGGGATTGGGGAGTAAAGACCCAGCCTGCGATCCCCTGCTGATACCTCCCATAAGCCAAGCCTACCCAGAAACTAGAGGGAAAGGGAGCCAGAAGACACAGTCCTAGGGCACAGATAAGGAGAGAGAAGAGCAGAGAGTGCGTCCAGAGGGACAAATGGACTAGCTCAGCACCCGGGCTAGACACCTTGCTACGAGCCTTAAGAGAAAGACGAGATTTCTTGGCATAAAAATGAAGGAGGAGGATAGGGGCGCCTGGGTGGCTCAGTCGGTTAAGTGTCTGACTTCAGCTCAGGTCATGATCTCACCATCTGTGGGTTCAAGCTCCACATTAGGCTCTGTGCTGATGGCTCAGAGCCTGGAGCCTGCTTTGGATTCTGTGTCTCCCTCTCTCTCTGCCTCTCCCCAACTCACCCTCTGTCTCTCTCTCAAAAATAAATAGATGTTAAAAAACTTATTTAAAAAAATGAAGGGGGAGGGCATCTGAGGCAGAGAAAGACAAGCATATATATATATAAGAAGTAAGGAATTTTTTTTTTTTCCTGTCAGGAGGTAATGTACACAAAGTGCTTTTTTTTTTTTTTTTTTTTTTTTTTTTTTGTACAGAAAAGTCAGGCTATAACATTCAGGAAGCTTGGAGGAAAAGACACTAAGCAAGGTTTCTTGATCTCAGCACTATTGACATCTGGGGATGGATGATCGTTTTTGGGGACTGTTCTGTGTACTGTAGGGTGTTTAGCAACATCCCTGGCCACTACCCACTAGATGCCAGCATGCACTCCTAGCAGTGGTAACTGAAGGTATCTTCAAACATTGACAGATATCTTTTGGAGGGCACAAAATTGCCCCCAATTGAGAACCACTGGGAGAGGAAAGGAAAGAGACCAAAGAAGGCAGATAACTGTTGAAATACAGTGCAGACGGGTGACACTAAGGGCTTAGTCCAGTGTGGCACGGTGACACTGACAAGGACCAATGTCGCAGTCTCTATGAAGGAGGAGGAAGCAGGCTGAATGAGGAGGGGTAGAGGGAGTGGTGGAGGGTGATTTCAGTTTGTAGATTGGATAACAGGGAGAATGACATCTCTAACTGAAGAGGTAGAAATGTGTGGGGCTGGCCTTGGGGAAGGATGATGTGTCTTCTGTGAATTTGTTTGAAGGAAGCCTGGGATATTTAGATAAGAGACTGACTTGAGGAGGGAGACTGGGACTGGAGGTGTGAATTTGAGTCATCCACAGAGAGACAGGCTTCTAAACCTCCTATGGATAGAAGTTCTCCCGGAGGAAGATAGAGAAGCCAAGCACTGAAGTTTTCTCTCTCTTACTCTTTTTTTTTTTTTTTTGGGGGGGGGGGGGGGGGGGGGGGGGGGGGGGGGGGGGCAGGGTGATGTGCATATTTAGAAGAATAATGTGAGATAGAAATAGAAAGTGCCAGAGGCAAGAAAACCAGACAGTTTTCTGAGGGGGGAAGTCATGAAGCCCAGCCCCAGACCCTCTCACCAGTCCATATGCCCCAGGGGCTATGTCTACCACAAGAAACTACCTTTTATAATATATACAAAGGTGCCGCTGGGCTAGGAGCAGTCCTGAAGAGAATCAAAGATGCCACGGGAGCCACAAGTGTCAAGGCAGGAGAGGAGCCTTGTCCACCCCCCACGCACACGTAGTTAACAGTCCTCTATTTTTTAAAATCACTCAAATCCTGAAAGAAGGAGACTTTGGTTAGGTGGACATTTTCACTTATGTGGAATAAACAGCTCTTCATCAGGGAGGGAGCAGTTATAGGAAGTGTCATCCCCCTAGAGTTCTGAAGGAGAGGTTGCACACAAATGTAGTAGGAAGACCTGAGGATCCAGATCCACAAAGGTAGCCTGCTTGTCTGTCTCCGTCCTTCTAAGTGAAGAAAAATGGTGGATCCTCTTGGGGGATTTTTTTTCCCTCTCACAAAGATGTATTTGTGGTAGGCAGAATTCTAAGATGCCCCCCAAGATTCCAGGCCCTGCTGTACATGCCTTGTGTAATCTCATCCCTTTGATTGTGGATGGAACCTGTGGATGTGACAGGGTGATGATTAACATTCATGATTAACATTATGGGGCAAAAAGGAATTTTCAGATGTAATTAAGGTCCCTAATTAGTTGACTTTGGGTTCCTCAAAAAGGATATTGTCCTGGGTGAGCCTGACCTAATCAGGTGAGCCTTTAAAACAGATAAAGAGAAAGCAGCCATGTTGTGAACTGCCGTGAAAAGACCACATCACTGGGACCAGACGGAGGCTTCTAGGAGCTGAGAGTGATTCCTGGCCAACAGTGAGCAAGCAAATATGGACTTCAGTCCTGTAACAACAAGGAATTGAATTCTGCCTATAATCAGTGATCATGAAAAACGACCCTGAGCTTCATATAAGCTCAGAGCCCCAACCAGCCCTTATATTTTAGCCTGATGAGACCCTTAGCAGAGGGTCCTGTCCTGGAAACATTGAGTTCATAAATTTGTGTTGTTTTTAGGTACTACATTTGTGGTAATTTGTTATGCAGCAAAAGAAAACTAAGGCATATATGAAGAGAGACTGTGTCCATAGGGTGGGTTGGCTCCATGAAGAGACTGACAACCACAACCCACAGCTGAGCCCCACGTATGCAGGGACTGGGCAGGCTGCGACGGTGTGACCCTTGCTGTTTCTCAGACCCAGCTTCACCAGGACCCAAGCAGCCCACAGCTTATAGGGCCATAACTCATCTCCTCCTATGAGAGGGCAAACTTCAGACCTGAGAAATTGAAACACAATAGAAGCCACACAGAACAGGCAGAACTTATTTTCTGAACTGAGATCATCATGGCACTAACTAAGTCTGCTCAGGATTCCTACTCCTGGTGCCAGATCTGTCCCTTCCTTGGCCAAGTATAACTTTAGCTCTTCAGATACTGAGCTAGTGAAGCTGAATGGGCACTGATGTATCGCTTCTCAGGAGGGCCTCTTCAAAGCAGGAAGGATATGGAAGAAAGGTGGAAGGAGAAGAAAAAAAGGAGAATTTTATTCAGCAAACAAACATTTATGGTGCTCATTACATGGGCAGCCCTGTTCTAGGCCCCAGCAACACACAGTGAATAAAACAAAAATCCATACACTCCAGTGAAAGAAGAGAGGCCAGTTAATAAAACAAAAATCTAAAAGTATAGTGTGGAGTGACAATAAAGCAGAAGAGGAGCTGGAAGGGAAAGGGTTTGGAAAAGGATATCAGGAGTGCAGTTTGGGACATGTTAAGTTTGAGGAGCCTATTGGACACCCATTGGTGCTATCATGTAGACAGTGGGATATTCCAGTGTGGAGTTTGGGGAAACATTGGGACTGGAGATATAAATTTAGTATCTAAAACACGAGATCAGCTGAGATTAAAAGGGAGTATATGTGGATCAAGAAGTATGAGGGTAAATCCTGGGAGCCTCTGACATTAAGGTATCACAGAGAAAAGAAAGAACCAGTGTCTGAGTCCAGGCTTCCATAACAAAATACCACAGACTGGGGAGACTTAAAACAACAGACATTTATTTCTCCCAGTTCTAGAGGCTGGAAGTCCAAGATCAAAGTGCTGGCAGATGTGGTTCCTGGGAGGCCCCAATCAAGGTTTGCAGATAGCCACCTTCTTGCTGTATCCTCACATGTCACAGAGAGCAAGCAATGGTCTCTCTCTCATAAGGACACTAAGCACATCGTAGGGACTCCACCCTAATGACCTCATCTAAACCTAATTAACTCCCAAAGGTCCTACCACCAAATACCATCTCACTGGGGTTTAGGGCTCCAACATAAGAATTTGGGAGAGGGGGCTCTGTGCTGACAGCTCAGAGCCTGGAGTCTGCTTTGGATTCTGTGTCTCCCTCGCTCTCTGCCCCTCCCCCACTCACGTTCTGTTTCTCCCTCTTTCTCTCAAAAATACATAAACATTAAAAAAAAAAAAGAATTTGGGAGAGGGGGACAAAAACATTTGAGTCCACAGCAACTAGCAAAAGTGATGAGAAGGAAGAGGCAGTAAAGAAGGAGAAAAAGCAAGAGAGTGTAATGTTCTGGAAGCCAAGGCAAGAGTTTCAAGGATGAGAGACTGGTCATCAGGGTCAAATGTTGCTGACAGGTTAGTTGAGGCTAAGAACCTTCAATTTAGCATCATGTCATTTGGGATCTTGACAAGAATAGTTTTGATGGAGTGATGAGGATGAAAGCTCAATTCAATTAGCATCAAGAGAGACTGGATTGAGAGAAATTAGAGGCAGCAAGTACAGACAACTCTTTTAATGAGCTGTGCAGTAAAGGAGTAGAGCAGTGGGGCAGAGCTGCACGGGACTATGATGGGAGAAATTAGAGCGTATCTGTATGTTGATGGGAGCAAAGGGATAATGACAAAATGTGTATAGTCAATTCTCCGTTACACAAGAAAATAGAAATAGTGTGGCCCATTTGATGAGTTTACTTAGATTGTATGTAATAGCTGACATATATAAAAGAGAATATGTAAATTCTGAAACACAACGAACACCCACAAAACCACCATCCACACCAACAGCTGGACCACCACCAATCACATCTATATGTGTGCTCCTCCCCTCTCGAGCCCTCTGCCTCTCAGAAGAAAACAAGTTCCCTGAATTTTGCAGTTATCATTTCCTTGTAAAGTCATATCTCTTCACTATAATCTGTTGTATTTATTGACTGATAGATCAAGGAAGACCTCTTCTCTGCCCCTCAACCTACCTTCTGCAGACAGACATCAGACCACCTTGGTCCGTCTCATGAAATTCCTTTCTTACACTGAACCTGCACACTAAAAGCCCATTTTTCATCTTCCATCTCCAGCTGGCTACTGCTTTACCAGAAACACCCCTTCTTTGACTTGAGGATCATATTAGTCATTCCTCTCTGTATCACATCCTCCACATGAAAGCAGGAAGAGACAAGCACATCTTCTTCACTCATGTGCACACAGAACAGACCCCATTGGCCGTAGCACCCTTTTTCTCCTGCAAGTCCTCAAACCTCAAGCCTCCCCCTCTCGTCCTAAGGCACACCCTGAGGGGCAGGCGTCAATTCCTGGTGGCCCCTCCACAGAGAGCTCAGGAAGGCGGTCGTCAGGTTTCTTTGATCCCCAATCACCCATGGGCAAGTGGCCATCCTCAGATCATCCAGGACTCTCAGGGTATGGAGGGATCTGCAAAACTTTGACAAATGCCAAAAGACTGGGCCCTTTACAAATGGATGACAGCAGGTTCTGAGAAGCCTTCTGCATACATAATCCAAACACCCAGCCCCCGCGCTTACTCACTGATGCTTGAAATTGCTTTAAGGAGAGACAACAGGCTTTCATCTCACAACTGGAGAAAGCTTTGAAGGCCCTGGATGAACTAACTCAATGATTTAGACTAGCGCACGCTAGCCATGTAAAAGGACTGAAAAGACTGGATGATGCAACGGACATCTTTAAAAACGAGTGTGAAGGGACAAGAGGTAAAGCAGAGAAAGATGGGTCTTTTCTTGTCTCCTTGGGAGCTTAAAAAAAAAAAAAATTTGAAATCAGAAGACATGGAATCAAATTTGTCCCTATCGTCAGCTGTTTGACCACAGGCCAGTTACTCAAAGTTTTGAACTTATTTCTTATTTCTAAAACAAAGGTAAGTACGTACCTTCAGAGTTACTGTGAGACTTTAATGCCATGCTACACGGTGAATATTTTTCTTCTTTCCCTGTTGCCTCAGGCATCTCGAGCTCTGCTCATTTCCATACTAACAAGGGCTCCCTCTCTTAGCATTATAGAGATTAAGAATGAGGAATCTGGAACCAGGCAACATGGTTCAAATCCTAACTATCACTTTCTGTGATCTTGGGCAAGTTACTTGACCGCTCTGTGCTGTTTCCTCACCTGTGAAATGGGAGGTAATAACAGTACTTGCCTTGTGGGGAGATTGTAAGGATTAATATGTGCCATGCATTTAAGGATCGTTTTGGCACACAAAAAAAGCACTGCAAGAAGTGCTCGCAACTATTATTCCCAAGGGCTTCACCTGTCCACTTTCCACAAGGTAAAACATCATTTTAAGCTCCTCCACTTCCGCTCTTTAATATACAAAGCCCACTGTAAATTGCCACACATTCCTCTAGGTTTCCTAACGCCCCCAGCCCTAATCTTAAACGGCCAAGCCATCTGGTCCTCCCACCACAAGCTAACCCTAAGCAGTTCTCAACTGTCCAGGCCCTGCAGGTTCTGAACTTCCGTCACCCAGACTGCTGGATGGTGGCGGGCGCGGGGGCGGGGCGCCGCCGGAGGGAGGAGGGAGGGAGGAGGGAGGGAGGCGGGAGGGCGGCGGGAGGTCAGCTCTGTGACGTCACGCCAGGGCCCCTCCCCCCCGTGGTTGCCAGGCAACGCAGCGCGGCGTCGGGGTTGCCAGGGGAAGGCGAAGCGCTAACAAAGCCTGGTCCCGCCCCACCTCTCCTGTCCCTTGAGGCCAAAGCTGGTACCGCCTTTCCCCGCCCAAGTTCTGCGGCTTTCCCCAGCCCCCGCCCAGGGTGTGTGGGCCTCCATCTGTCCTCACATCTCCTTCCGCCTGAGGCCAGGTGCGAGGTGAGGCCTCGTCCCGACAGCCCGTTTGAGAACTAGCCTCAGGTAGCAACCCCTAGGGGAAGAAGAGGGAGGGAAGCGCCCCAAGCGCCCCGAGGGCTGTGCGGGTCTGAGGGAAGAGTCCTGCCCTTGGGCTCACCTGGATTCTGAATCCCTCCTTGTTCACCGAGCAAGAGGAGGGGGCTGTGATCTTTAAGAGAATATGATCTTGGGAGATTACTGCTCTGTACCCAAGCTATGTGTATATTTTGTACCCAGGGCTACTATTTTATGATTTCTTACACAGACGATGGTGATTTGAAAACCGAACGGAATCTAGGATCAGAGACCCCTACTGACTAGCCAAACCACTTTTTTTTTTTTTTTCCCTACCTGTGGGGGGATTGTCATGAGGATTAGTGGACATGAGTAGCACTATAAAAAACTGCTATCAATCATTCATTTTCCTAATGTCTATTGATCAGTGACTATATTCTAGGCTAGGCTATTCCTATAGTGAGCAGAAACTGTCCCTACCTTCAAGTATATAGTCTAATGGGGGTGGCAGATGTTCATTAAAAATCGCACAAATAATGTAATTAGAGCTGAGACGAGTGCTGCCCAGGAGAGAGGCAGGTAAGTGGTGCTCTGAGAAGGTGTAATGGGACTGACCTGAGATCTAAGAACCTGTGAAAAAGTGGGGAGTTAATTCCAAGCAAGGGGAACCATGTGTCCCAAACCCACTACCTTCTATTCCAAGCCCTGACTAGTGTATACGATTGCCTGGTCCTTGTTTCCAAGAGCTGTTTGTAGAAACTGCCTCTGAGATTCTGGTGTCTGGAGCCTTTCATTCATGTAACTGTGGCCTTTCGTTAATAGAATTGAAGCTCTACTTAGCCCACACCAATAAAACCAAATGAGCAATTCCAGAAACAAATCTATATTCCACGTTTGATAAGTCCTATATTCTTCAGCACCCAGCACATATGTGTTGACCTGCCATTGCACACTGGGTGGCATGTATGCTTCAGAAAAAAAGGAAACCCATTGAATTTTAGAGTTGTGGGGCCTGGAATAAATAATTGAGTAAGGTCTACCATACTGAGAGCTTTAGGAGTGGAAAAGAACTTTGTAGAACGTTAGAATCATGGAACATTAAGATAGAATGGACCTTTCCTCACTTATCTGATGTGAACAAATGGTCTCTATTGCTCAAAGGCAGAAAAGTTGGGCTTTGGTGCCTCTTCAACCTGAGGAGACTATGATTCTAAGTCTCTGTGGCTCAAAAGTACATGGAACTCCTGAGAGTCAAATGAAACATGGAAGGAGAATTTGACCTGCCCCTCCTTCAGTGTCCTCCATTTCTACTACCATCTACCCAGTCACGCACACTTGAAAAGTGGGGTCACCCTATACTCTTCTCTCCTCCTCCTCCTACACTGGTTCCCAAGTCCTTAACTTCTGCCTCTCTTATCCCTCCCCATTGTAACTGCTAAAAGGCAATGATGCTCTCAAGAGTTGTTGCTAAATGTGCCACCATATTCTTTTAACCAACCTCCCTGCCTGGAGCTTCACTCCACTTCCTTCAGCCCATCTACACAGCTGTTGATCCTTCAATATGTGTTTCAGAGTTCAAGAAAGAGTAAGAAATCATATACAAATTTAACAGCGTTCAACATTAAGAGTTTTTAGCTATAATGGGATTGGACTAATGGAAGATTGGCTAGTTAAGATGTAAGGAGAGATCTGAAGTATACAGTAATCACAAATATAAGGAGCAACCGCTACCCTCGAGATAGATTGCCCAAGAAAGAGCTGACCTCCCAAGAGCTTGTCAAAGAGAGTGTGGCCACAACTCACTGAATGGTAGAAAAATTGATGAGGTGCCAGACAGGCAAAAATCCACAGTCTAGGACACTGAAGAAGTCATTTACGAAAAGAATATGACCATGGGTGAATATTGTTCTCTGCCCAAACTTAGTGGGAGCACTCTACTACAAAGCTTCCGAAGAGAGGTGCCAGGGGAAGCTGCTAGGCATTGGGCCCTGCTAGCTGCCATGCATTGTGGCAGTCAGACATGCATGAGATCACATCCTGTAGGAACCAGAGGCTGGAGAAGCTGTGCACTACAGGATTGCATCACTGGAGAAACTTCATGCTCCTGACGCCTAGCAAGTGGAGCATATGGAAACTGCAAGAGAAACACTTTCTTCCTCCAGTATCCCTCCAGTGTCAAACTCTACCAGCAGAGTTTGACACGGCAGATAACAAAGGAAAAATATTTAAAGAACCCGGTTCAGTTTTTGCTGAGAAGCAATGGAGGGTGAATTTGGAGCTGAGAGGCAATAAATTGGTAACAGGCATACCAAACTAACACCCAAATCTGATTGTGTGACCCTAGTGCTTAAATCCTCTAGTGTCTCTCTATTGCCTTCAAGATAAAGTTCTAAAGCCGTAGCAAAGCTTACCAGGCCTTTTATATTCTGTACTTGGTCTATAGTTCCAGGCCTAGACGCAACCACTCCACCTCTGCCCACCCTAATCCTCCATAATTACTCACAGTTCCCTTAATTCACTACATTCTCTGATACTTCCATACCTTTGTCTAAGGAGTCCTAGCCATTAAAAAAAAAAAAAATCCTTCCTTGCTCTTATCAGTAAATAGGTGCTTACTGAGTATCTACTCTATACCTGGCACTATCGTGGGAATTGACAATACAACAATGAACAAACCAGGCTTCCGAAGTCTCTGTTCAAATGCCATTACTCTTTGGGAAGAATTTTCTGATGACTTTCTCCTACCTGTAAATGTTAGATGTCTTACCTAGAAGATTCTGTTTTCCTATATCTAGTGCAGACTTTTTAACACTTATCATACCCTATTTTAGTCACTTATTTTCCTAACAATCTCTTCTACTGCCCATGAGCTCTCTGAGGGCAGGGTGTATGACTCATTTATTTCTGTATCGCAGTATTCAGCACTAGTCCTGATCCATAAAGTTTCATTGGATTATTAGCTCAGGATCACATAA
Source organism: Panthera uncia (assembly GCF_023721935.1). Lineage (NCBI taxonomy): Eukaryota > Metazoa > Chordata > Mammalia > Carnivora > Felidae > Panthera > Panthera uncia. Next base: position 68,176,012 of record NC_064810.1, on the reverse strand, counting down.
TCAGTCAAATACAGGCCTAGGACAAGAATCCTTGTCTCCTGTCTAATAGCCGAGAATGCCTCTTCACTAGAGCTTTCTCTGCTCTATGGGTGTTATACCTCACCCTGCTGTGAAGGACAGTGTTTTTCTGTTGGAAAAGACAAGTGCAATGTTGAACATCATCATGAATAACAAAAGAAACAGAAAAAAAAATAGATCCCTATCTTATATGGAAAACTGTGGTGCATTCCCTCAGAGCTGTCACATATTTTGAGTTTCTAAATCATAGTAATGCTATAATGAAATGGGAGGTAGGGAAGACAAGGAAAAGTATGAACGTGATGTTGGGGGTATTCTGACAACTTCATTCCGAAAAAATGAAGGCTGATAAACTTATGACAGATGGTGTTAAAGTGACCCCAGTTTTGTACACCGATCCCCAAATTAGAAGACGTGTCATGCAACTTTAGAGAGCACAGTTAATGTAGCAGTCTGTAAAGGGTGTCCTGGGCTTGCGGACCGTGATATGAACCTGAGGGATTTAAAATATTAGCATGGCTAGTTTAAGATAAATCAAAAGACATACCTGTTCACCTGTTAAATGATAAATATGTGGAACTCATAACTTCCAAGAGATGGTATTAGCATGATATATAAGCAATTTTGATAAATTTGCTGATAACAAAGCCAAAAACTACTGCTCAAAAAAATGGACAAGGTCGGGTAGGACAGCTCTTAGCAATATTGCTGTTGGCATCCAAATGCTAAATTGGCTTGACCGTGGGTCAAGCCCAGGATGGAAAAATATTCAGATTTCTGTGAAATAAAGTTGGAGAGGCAAAGCTAATTAATATGAATAAGTTGAATTGTGGAGAACTTGGAAGTCAGACATGGCATCATTTTGACAAGAAAAGAAATGAAGATCCACTAAAGATTTTTGAGAGTGATGTGATGAGTGGTTAAGACATTTTATGTGGGAAAACTAAGCCTGAGTTTCCTGCCATTGGGAAAATGATTATAATATTAGAAATTACCTACAAATAGGGTGTTGTAAAGATTAAATGAGATCATGAATGAACAATGACTGCTCTTAGGCCCTTCTTATGCTGGGCATCCTTTCATTCTTTGCAACTGGGTGTAATGTAGTTAGACAATTACCATATCACCAGGACAAAAAAATTAGGACATACTCTGACAAATAATTTTTGTTCCACTTCAACGTTCTAAAAATGTACTTTTCATGATACAAATGGGAATATCTTGGATATTTCAGTGATTTAGGGGGACAGCAGGACATAATATTTGAGACTAGGTTTGTCCTAGAGAAAATCCATAATGTGTAAGTGCATTATTTAGAGAGAGGGAGGGAGTATAGTATGGAAAGAGCAGTGACGTAGCCCCAGATTCTTGCTTCAGCTCCAACATAAAACTGTTACCTTGTGCCAATGCACTCCACCTTTTTGTACATCAGTTCTCTCATCTGTAAACGGAAAATAGTGTAAGTCAAATTGAACTCCTTCCTTTTTTTTAAAGGTGCTCCTTTTTGTTTTCTTGACAGTTTTCTAAAACTCATCAGGGACTGAAGTAGGGAATGAAAGAGAAGGAGGATAAATCAAAAATGGCCATAATGGGGGCACCTGGGTGATTTAGTTGGTTAAGCGTCTGACTTCAGCTTAGGTCATGATCTCATGGTTCCTGAGTTAGAGCCCCATGTAAGGCTCTGCACTGACAGCACAAGCCTCCTTCGGATTCTCTGTTGTCCCCTGCCTCTCTGCCCCTCCCCCACTAGTTCTCTCCCTCTTTCTCTCTCAAAAATAAACATTTTTTTTAAATGGCCATGATAGACAAGGCAACTGAGAAAGTAAGTTTCAGGTGCTTTTATGGGAAAGAGGAACTGATAGGAAAGGGTAGCTGGTAGATAGGACTGCAGTGTGGTTGAGAGTCTACAACTGGAGATTTGGGAAGCATTGGGGTAGAGCTCTGGTTGCAGCCACAAAAATCAGCCTGACCTCCAGCTAGAATACAGGAGGGTACAGCAGCTCCAGATTCCAACTGTGACAACTTTAAAAAATCTAGAGAAAATAGTTTTGAAAACATTGTAAAGACAGCAGAGGGCTTTAGAAGCAATGAGGACTAGATTGATTAAAATTCCAGGAGAGTGTGGAGCCCTTCCAAGGTGAGCTGAAGATCACAAGCCATTTTTTCCCCTGGAGCTATTTGCCAACTCTGGCTGTGGACTGAGGATTGTGCTTGACCCTTTGCAGAGAGACTATCCTGGGGGGAAAGTGAAACTGATAAGGCTTTTGTTAGTCAAACACCAGTGGCACAACAGACTAGAAACTTTAGTTTTTACATGTCTGGTATATAATTTAAAAAGTACTGGGTATGCAAAGAAGCATGAAAATGTGTTTAGATACACTGAGGTAGGCAAAGGATGGCTGTGTGAATTCATTCTGACATCTCACTCAGGTAGGTAATGACTTCATGTACTGAGAGTAGGGACAGTAATAGTTGGGTGGGATGCAGCCTTGAGGGGAAAGTCGTCCACTGGAAATTAAACAAAAAATAGAATTATAGTGATGGAGAACGCACAAATCAAGCAAGGTGGAAGCAGGAGTGAAGCAGTTCCAGAGTAGAAGTGAGGCATGGTTGGAGTGTAATGCACTCACTGATATTGTAAAGATTATCATGCTGTTACTGCTTTATAAAATAAGAATAGATTAGTAATAGATTAGAACTTTTCTGTTCTTTCAAATGCACTCAGCTGATCTCAATCTTAGAATCACATGGCCATCTTAAAATTTGTTCGTGCTATGGTGTTTTATAAGTGTCAGAAATCTTAAAGACCCCTCCTCTAACAACCCAGCAAGCAACGTCAATTCTCATGAGGGAATCCCAGCTCCTATTTATAAAACTAGTGTAAGGTTACACTGCCTTAGAATGCTTCCTCAGTAAGGGAGGTTCTGCCAGTGATTAGCCAGATGTTCCTACTTTCTTCCCTTGGCTCCTGTTTTCTTTAGAAAGTCCCAGGTGTCTTTGGCCCATGGAATATTCTGTGAATTCTATTTCCCTGCAATCAAAAGAAATCTATCCACTTTGCTAATTTGTCCCAAACTTTCTTGCTGGCTTCTAATACTCTAGGTGAGTAATTTAAACTAGGAGCTAATTTTTCCTTTAACAACCACTATTTTTACAGTTTGTTTTCTAATGGACATTCTTTTTAAGTTATAGAAATCTCAGGTTTTACTAGAAATCAATCGCAATAGTTACCAGAATTTCTTCTGTAACACATAATCTTAAAACATTGAAACTTAAACATTGAAAGAAAACTTAAAAGTTTTTCTACAGAAGTGCTTGCACTTCCTCAACCTTTTTCAAGTGACAGCACACAAAGAAATAAATGGAAGGCACACACTGAGGTAAACTGGAGGGTACTGGGAGGTTTTTATGGAGCTTATACAAAAATTCAGTGCATTTTTTATTACATAACTATAATAAAAAGTAAAATACAAAGTAACAGTAAAGATATAACTGTTTAATTTGAATAAAACTCCCAAATAAACATTTGAAAACTTTATAAAGAGAAGTCAAGTTTGTTTTCTTATCATGAGTTTGCTTTATATCAAGTTTTGTGTTGAAATGAATACATGAGGTTCCTGACAAAAATCTTTTAATGATGTTTTCTTTGAATTCTTACAGTTAACATCAGTGGAAAAGTTTGCTTCACATATGGCTTTTAGCAAATAGTAGAAGGGTATTTATTGATTTTTCTGCAGTTGACAGAAACTCCTTTCTCACTCTTAACCAGAACCTGGATCGTTTACCTTCTTTCTTTTTTTCATTGAAATTCTCATGATAACATGAATAGATTTCTAATGCACTTGAACTTTTTCATATCATTTATTTCCAAATAATGTGACACTTAACAGATGTTTTGCTGCTAGTCTCTTTAGGATTGAAGCTAGAGTATCAGTATCATGTAACTTCACATTTCCTTTCAATCTGCAAGGATTGTTAGTATACTTATTTTCAGACACTCCTTGAGATTTTGATTAAATTCATTCTGGTGCTCAAAAATGTCAAGCAGGCCAGTTTTCTGAAGACAATAATCTCTCTTCAACAACTCTGCAGCAAAGATCATTGACTTTTTTTTTTTCCAATTTTTCTTTTAGCTCCTAATCTCCAGAGAAAAAGCTTTTCCTTTGATAGTTACCTTGGTAGGAAACAGCAGTTTCTTCACATAAGCTGAAAACAGACGGAACCAGAATGGCTTGGATTTTATTAGTAACATACTTTAATGTGGAATTCACATTTACAGGGGAAGTATAGACAAGAGCTCATTGTGAACAAAATAATGTCTTACTTGCATTACAGGCACGGAGAACATGGAGAGCAGATAGAGTGTAAAGCCTGCCCACCTTCCTGTCATCACAGATTTCCCACCGGTATAGGAACGGCTGTGCTTGCATAATCTAGAACATCTGATTTGTTTTAAAGTACTTAGTTACTACTCCATGTACATCGCCCTGAGTAGTTTTGGTACTTTTTGGCAAAACAATACTTTTCCAAGCATTCCTCTCCAGGGATTCTAACTAGTGCTATTAACTGAATGCAGTTACTTAACAACTGCAGATTCACCACTCTGCAAGGAAATGCTTTGATTCATTAGTCTTGTACAGAATGTCATCAATGAATCTTCTAATAGTATTATTCCAGAATAGCATTTATATCTTTCCTTGGCTTCATTTGATCCCAAACATGTGGTCATTTCCCAGGCAGGTTGGTAAAATGAGTAATTCTACAACTGTGAGAGACATGTTGGCTTTATTTCTTAATTATGGGACCTTTTATTTAGCATCTTGGATCCAATCTGATGTAAACTACTATTGTAAATACTGTTGTAAAGTTTTCTAAAAATAGTGGTTTTCAAAGTGTGATTTCAGGGACTTCAGAGGAGCCTTGAGACTTTGGGGAGTAGGAGTCCATGAAATTAAAACTTTTTGTAATAATATTAATACACGATATGCTTTCTTCACTCTTTTTCTTAAGAGCGTACAGTGTTTTTCAGAAGCTACATGATGTGTGATACTATAACAGATCGAGTACAAAGCAGATATGAGAATCTGGCTATCGTCCATTAAGCCAGACATGAAGAGATTTGCAAAAAATGTAAAACAATGCCACTCTTCTCACTATGGGGTTTTTTGTTTGTGGAAGGTATAGTTATTTTTCATTAAAATGTTACTTACGTTGATATGTAAAGGGTTTATTTTTATTTTAAAACTAATATTTAAATTTTTTGTTTTAATTTCTAAAATGATAAATATTGATAGATAAAACCCATATTAACAAAAGCTCTTTGGGGTCCTCAGTAACTTTTAAGGGATCCTGAGACCAGAGACTTTAAGAATTGGTCTCTTAAGATATTGTCTGGGTAATGTATTTTCTGCTAAGTCCCTGGCATAATTTGTCTGGCACCATTTTCTTCATTTGATAACTTTTCCATGAAAATAAGATACTTAGATAGACAAAAAATGATCAGGGTAAAACAAATCTAAATTTTAAATAACACTAAAAATAATAGATATTAGGGGCTCCTGAGTTGCTCAGTCAGTTGCGCATCACACTCTTGATTTTGGCTCAGGTCATGATCCCAGGGTCGTGGAATCCAGCCCCGTGTTGGGCTCTGCCCTGGGTGTGGAGCCAGCTTAAGAGTCTCTCTCTCTTCCTCTGCCCCTCTCCCCTGCTCATGCTCTCTCTCTCTAAAATTAAAAAAAAAAAAATAGTAATAGGTATAAATAAAAATGATTAATATTTAATTTTAAATTTTACTTTATGGTAGGAAAATAAAAAATATATTTCAAGTATTAAGGCGACTACAAGTCTTTTGACCATAACAAATCAATTTGCAAAGAAAATAAGGTCCATTTTCTTATAAGTATTTTTAAATAAATCACAAAATTTTTTAAAACTGAGCATTTGATAAGTAAAGTGGGAATTTTGAAAATACTATTATTTAATAATCAGAGTGTTAGATTTCTAAAAATATAAACGATTACTTATAATCAAATGGAGTTAAAATAGTTTGAAAACTATTTTTTGTAAGATATTAAAAAGATTCAAACCCCTCAACTAAACAAATTATTTTCCATTATTATTTGTTTTTATAAATATTGTTTTTTATTTCTATAACAAATGTCATTATAAAATTTCATTATCAGATTTTGAATATTTTACATCAAAAGCCAAGAATAAATAACTATACAAATCAAGTCAAAATTTCAAAAAATGAATAAGTGATGATGATAATGATGAGGCATATGTACCTTCTTTGTTGGGGAAAAAAATGTGAAAAATAAGAGCAAATTAAATCAAAGGAAGACCTAAGTATTTGAAACATATGCACAAACGATTATCACTAATAACAAATACATTACAATTAAGCAATGTTTATCAGACTTATGGAGATGGTTCTAACATGATGGTTAAAGTGGAAAACCCTATACAATCATCTCCTCTGGCAGGTGCTGCACATAAAACCTTAAGCACAAAAACAATAATTACTGGAATATGGAAGTTTACTGACTGAGCCAAACAGTATCCACATATAATTTCAACCGTTATAAGTAGGTGAATGGTTGTAAAATGGTTGTAAATTTTGTATCACTATAAAAAGTTTACAACCATCGATCTCTCCTGGAGACACCTGTAGCCCATTCTGCTTTGGCCACTTGTGGAAAACTCAGCTATAGAGATCTGTAAAAGATAGAATGGGGTGAAATGGTAAAATGTGTATTACAATACTATCTGATGATTCTCAAGTTTTCTAGGAAGGCCTATGGCATAGTAGGACGCAAGATGAACCTTAGGGGTGTGTAGAGTTTGAATAGATGGAAAAAAAGAGAGCACTTCAAGTAAGCCAGCCAGAATTAGCAAAATACTGAGGAAAATAGAAAAGCAAGATAGAGTTCTACTAACAATGGATGAACAAGTGCTAACCTTCAGATATATAATCTCTTGGAAATATGCCAGAGTAGACTACGTGTTGGAAATTTGTGTTGGTAAACATTAGTAGAAAAATTCTAGTTTAAAATTGTGTATAAATCATAGAGAACCTTGAAAGTCAGGATATGATTGCCATTTTGTGAGCAGGGCTCTCTGACCTATTAACAGCAGCGTAGAATATAGATGTGGACATGCTGGACACACAGACTAGACCAGAGAATGACCTGAGACAGGGATGCCAGTTAGGAAGTGCACAGCAGGTGGTGAGGGGCTGAACCAGAATAAAAGGAGTAGAAATAGAGAGCAAGGGAAGATTTGGAGACATATTTCAGAGGAAGCATCAATGGGATTTAGTGAGAGATTTTTGAAAAATCTGGTCTGATAATTTCTGTATTTTAATGGCTACACTTAAGACCATTTCTTTTTATTGTGATTACGGATATACTGTATATGGATTCTTTGCTATCATGTCGTTTATCCTTTATCCATTTTTCCTATGCTTTCTTCATTCCATTCTTGCCTTCTTGTGGGTTGATGAAGCTTCTCCCCAGGGCTTGGAGGTCAAATGACTGAGAAAATAGTGGCATGATGTTCAGAAACAAATTTAGGAATGGGACTTAGTTGGGAGATGGAGAGTGACTTTTAGTAGAGATGTGTCCTGGAGATAGTAGGAAGTGAGGTCAGGGATGGACAGACAAGTATAATCAATGCCATTTTGTGGTAGATGGAGCCATGAGAGGATGTGAGTTCTCCAAGAAGGACAGAAAGACAGGAGCTCAGGGTGCTGAAGACTGAGTTTTGGGAAGATTGAAAACTTGTCTGTCACCAGGAAGGAGGAAAAAAGTTATGGTGACAGAGGAGGAGTGCTGACGAAAATAGAAAGACAAGAATGGTATACGCCATCAAAGGAAGAGAAAACCTCAAGAAGGAAAGGACAGTCATGTTTAACAGGCATCTCCCACATCAGACTGTGTGTGTTCAAATCCTGCTTCTGTCTCTTAAGAGCTACATGTCCTTTCAAAAGTTTTATTTCTCCTTAGTTTCATCACCTGTGGAATGGTGATAATATAATCTACCTCATAGGGATATTTTGAGGATTAAGTGAGAATATGTATACAGAATACTTAACATAGTATCTGGCATAGACCAGAAGTTAATAGGTATAATTGATGACTTTTAAGGGAAAAATGGGGTGGTGAGAGCAGAAAGAATTGCAAGAGGTTATAAAAGGAGTAAGCATTCCGAAAAGACTGTAGATATGGAGAACTCACTAGAGATTGGCCAAAAATGGAGAGAGATCTCGGAATATTCTTAGAAGAAGCAATGGGGTAAAGGCTTTGCTTAAATTTACTCTGGAATGACCAAGGGCTGTCATTCTTACTGTTATCATGGAAGCCTGGTTAATTAGGGTTCGACCATCTTTTCATTTACATGATGCCATTTTAATCTTTAGAATAGAAATCAAACAATTGCACACCTAAAATATCCTGTCAAAATAAATACAAATAGGCAAAAGTACAGCCTCTTTGAAGGAACAGTATGGCACTTCCTGAGAAAACCAAAAATTGAATTTCCATCTGATCCAGCGACCCCACTTCTGGGTATATACCAAAAGAATTAAAAGCAGGGACTTGAACAGGTGTTTGTATACTTAGTTCATCACAGCATTACTCACAATAGCCAAAAGACAAAAACAACCCAAATGTTCAACAACAGGTTGAACACACACACACACACACACACACGCACAATGGAATATTAACACTCTACAACATGGATGAAACTTGAGGACATTATGCTAAGTGAAACAAGCCAAATACAAAAGAACAAATGTTGTGTGATTCTACTTATATGAAGTACTTAGGGTAGTCAAATTCATAAATAAAGAAAGCAGAATGGTGGTTGCCAGGTGTTAAGGGGAGAGGGAAATGGAGAATTATTGTATAATGGGTACGGAGTTTTAAGTTTTGGAAGATGAAAAAATCCTGGAGATGGATGGTGGTGATGGTTGCACAACAGTGTGAATGCATTTCATGCCTCTGAACCATACACTCAAAAATGGTTACAGTGGTAAATTTTGTCATGTGTGCTTAACCCAATTTTATACATATATTCAGACAATATGAGAAAATAAGGCACTGCCCTTTCCTAGATAAAATGGATTGAAAAGTTATCAGAAACAAATGTAATGGTAACTTTTAAATTATGAAATATTTCATACATATAAAATAAAATGCATGACATAAATATAGGATTAAAGCTAATGAAACAAACATCTATGCAGCCACCATCCAATTTAAAATATAGACTATCACTAATGGTGTTGGTATCTCTGTTGCATCTCCCTGACGACCTTCTCTCCCTCCCCAAAAGAGAAAACTCAAAGTTGGAATCTGTGTTTGTCATCCCTTGCTATTTGTTGTAATATTATGACATATATATGTAACCCTAAACAACAGATTTCCTTTCCATCCAGCATTCACCCCTGATGGTATCTGTAGCATACTCACTGAGAACTGTGCCATCTTCTCAATGAATTGAAGCTTTTATCATTATGAGCTGACCCTCCTTGTTCCTAATAATGCATTTTGCCTTTAAGTTTCCTGTCTGGTATGAACATTTCTTTTGGTTTTATTTGCCTATTTATCCATGTAGCCTCTCACCTTCAGTTGTTTTGTGTCCTTATGTCTTTTCAGATGTGCCCAAATTTGGATTTTTGAAAAATCTGGTCTGATAATTTTAATGGCCACACTTAAGGCCATTTCTTTTTGTTTTGATTATGGATATACTGTATATGGGTTCTTTTCTATCATGTTGTTTACCCATTTTTCCTATGCTTTCCCTACTCCTTTCTCGGCTTCTTGTGGGTTGATCAAGTTGTTTTGTTGCTATTGTTTTGTTTTTTTTTTTAATTTTTTTTAATGTTTATTCTCGAGAGAGAGACAGACAGAGACAGAGTACAAGTGGGGGAGGGGCAGAGAGCGAGGGAGACACAGAATCCGAAGCAGGCTCTAGGCTCTGAACTGTCAGTGCAGAGCCTGATGCGGGGCTGGAACTCACAAACTGTGAGGTCATGACCTGAGCCGAAGTCTGAAGCTCAACCTACTAAGCCACCCAGGCGCCCCATTGTTGCTATTGTTTTTAATTCCTTTTCTCCTTTCTACTAGTTTGGTGTTTATATTATTTTCATAGTAATTACTCTTGAAATGTTGCTATGCATACTTGAGTTTTTACAAAGTCTAAAATTAATCAAATCTTTCTACTCTTCCAAATAAAAGAACATACAGTGAATGATAATGGAGTACTACCAACCTGAGGCCACTTTAGTTTCTTGTCTTGGGACTTCCCAACAGGGTCGGAGGTATAAATCTACAACTAATGAAACAGGGCGCTGTCGAAAAAAACCACCAGACGCCGAATAGAAGTGAGGCAAGATTTTATTCACAGCCGGGCCAAACCTGATCTCCTGATCTTAAGGAGAAAAGTGCAGAGAATGGCCCTGAACAAAGGTAGCAGTGAGCTTATATGGATTTTAGCAAGTCAGAATACGTCATTATTTAGCTAACCAATTACAATTTACAACATTTCATGGTAACCAATTATATTGTGACACACAGACATTAGTTTTGGCGGGAACCTATCAATTTAAAGTTCTTTGTCTTAAGAGGGTTTAAAATGACCAATCATAGTTAGACACCTAAGATACCGTGGGGCAGTGAGTTCGTGACTTTTTACATGTTGGTCTTGCCTAGGCCAGATCTTGGTAGAAGGGGTGGGGGAGCGTTTTGCAACCTAAGTTATCTATTTAGCAAGCCGGTTAAGTTACAGAAGCGAGATAGGGTGGTTAGTAATTTCCAATAACCCTAATAGGGAACTACAAAAGCTTTTATCTCAATTATTCATGAAAGGTGAGGTTAAGCCGAACTTACATACAATAAGCTTTCTGCTATCTTATAAGTTGACCTATTACACTAAGACCTAGTTTGTGGCAACAAACTGGTGGGAGACTAGCTTGCCCCCAACAAGAAGCAACAATGGAGACACATTTCAGTGTTTCCGCCCCCTGCCAGCCGGCAGACTATTTCCACCGTTTATGTTGAGGGTGTGTGAACATGGGAGGGTATCAGGTTTGTGGGGTGGGCGTAAGATAGTCCTTTGGTTCAGTTGTTCACTTTTTGTGGGCCTAAGACCTGATTTGTTTGCAACTTGCCTGGTCATTTGTCTGAGAGTTTCAAGTTTTGGGCATCTACATTTGCATCTTACCTTCTTCATTTGCTTACCAGTTTGGTTTCTGCTTTACTCATTTTATTTGGCACTTGAGGATATCCCTTGCTTTCTTCCATGTCAGCAAGGCAATCTGAAAGGTGTGTTTTCTGGGATTTGTCCAACATGTATGTGTTTTGAAGGGGCGGGGGGCTTTGTTTTGCTTTTTCTTTTTAAAGGTTTATTTATGTAAGTAATCTTTACACCCAACGTGGGGCTCAAACTCACCGCCCTGAGATCATGAGTTGCAAGTTCCTCCAACTGAGCCAGCCAGGCACCCAATGTGGGACTTTTTGGATTATCTTGTCTCTTTTTCTCTGCTAACAGCAGACAAAATCTTTTAATCTGCTGTTTGTGTACCATCTATGGATTTTTATGTTTTGTTTCAATTTGTCCTGGAACTTTTTGAATGAAATGTACAAGTTTTGTCTGTTACAATTAGAAAAGATAAATACATGCAGATGTAGGGAGAGATGTTCACCAGAGAGCTGTTTAATGATTATTTTTATTTGGAAATAGCCTAGTATCAAATAATATTCACAGAGTAAATTTTGCTACAACTTATCCTGCCATAAGAGTTGTATGTGTGTGACGTGGAAGATGTTCATGATATGCTGTTGTGCACGACCCCATTTTTATTTATACAAACATACATGTATTTATATTGAAAACATTCTGGAAGATGTCCAATATTTTGGTGTGACATCATTAGGGGATATTTTTGCTTACTTCTTGCTGACCTTTACTTTTTAAATGAAGACGAATTGTGCGGTTTTTAAGTAGAGGACGTAATTATTTACAAGAACACAAAGCAGCGGTTAGTAGCCCATTTTCTAACTTCGGAGTTGTGTAACAATGGAATGTATATACCTTGTGGGGTAATGAACTCCCCAGGATGGAGAATATCAAACAGAAGCTGGGTGACCTCTGGTCCAGGATTCCTGTCATTTTATGATTCAAAGATTCTCAATTAATTTATTTATCTTTCCCCTGCCATTAGGTCAACCAATCAATGCCTCAGACAGATAAGCAAATATGCATCCCCCCGGAGCTGCCGGAATTGCTGAAGCAATTCACCAAAGCCGCCATTCGGACCCAGCCACAGGATCTCATCCAGTGGGCGGCTGAGTACGTACTCCTTCTCACCTCAGCCCCAGGTTCCCATTGGAGGTGGAGGAGGGGTGGTCGTCCGGAAAACTGAGGAGGGTGTCAGGACTGCAGACTGGGAATCAGGACTGATTAGCATAATCTTTGTGATGTTCAACTCTCGAATTGCTTTGATGCTTTAAAATCCACACCGCAAGAAAACACACCGGGCGGGGGTGGGTTGCCCTCCCCTAAGCGACCCAGACTGAGCGACAGGCCGCCAAAGCACTCGGCCAAGTGTCCTGGGGCGATCAGCAGGAGTAGAGTCCCACAGCTCGGCGGCACACTTCCCAGGGCGGTCCCTGCACCCCTCCCCCGTCCCAGAGGACACAGGCGCCTGGAGCCCCGCAGCAGCCGCGCCTGCAGTCAGTCCCTGGTCTAAACCAGGGCCGGGTCTCTGGTCTCACCACTAGAGAGCAGCAACGCGCCTCGGGGAGCGAGGCGATGTGGCCGCAGGCCGGGCAGCGCGCGCTCAGTCCACGCTGGTCCACCTCTGCGGTTGCGCTTTCTTGAGACCCGTTCCTCTGCGGCCGTTCAGCCCCGTTCTTGCCCCAGCCGGACATTCTGTACCTTGTCTTCGGGGAAATCGTTATTTTCTTTAGTGTTTCTCGGAGCTAATTTGTTCCCTCAACGTGAAGATGTCCACCCAGTGCACGCTGCACTGAGGAGCAAGGAGGCGAAACGGGGTGCCGAGGGCCGGAGGAGCGCGGGCCTGGCTGAAAACACCGTGCCTCTAGCTCAGGGCCCGTTTTCGGGAGCGACCCCCGGAGGCTGCTGGGTGGAAGGAGCTCACGCCGCGGTAGCCAGCCGCTGGCCCGGATTGCAACAGCTTTGCGCAGAAAGCCTCTCAGCTATGGAATTGCTTCTTAGACAGACATGCCCTCTCGAAACTGGGGATCTGGGGCTTGAGGCAGGGGGTGGGAGCTTACCAGACCTCCTGGACCATTTTCAGGCTAGTTTTACTGCTTAATGCTGACCTCCTCAGCAGCGTTTCAGGGGGAAAAGGGGAGTCGGAGAGGCTTGTGGAGCCTCGCCGGTCGGCTGGGGGAAGGGAGAAAGTCTTCAGCATGAGGCGTACTGAGCAGGTGGGAAGATGTGGGCACCTCGAGAAGGTGCACAGTGTTATCTGAGTGGAGCCTCAGTCTCTGAGTCGGTGCACTCCCGCTCCCGCTCCGGGTTTGGGTCAGGATGAAGCTTTCACAGATGGAAGGAAAATAAGCCAGTGGTGCTCGTAAAAGGGAACATAATGGGGTTGCTTTGCTAGTAACGAACACTGTTTAGTTTTCCATTCTAAATTTTATATATTCTCTCTCAGACTGAACTTTGGCATCAGAAGACTAATTTCTTTTGGCATACTCAGACAGACTTTGTTTTATACAATACAATAGTTTAAAGCCCCATTTTATTATGCTGCTGCTTTGTAACAAGGAAAATGACATTTCTTGCGATTGTCCCTGACATTTATGGGAGAAAACATTCCACTGTTGTAGCCAGCTTGCTCCCATTTTGTATCGTGTGCTATAAATTTTTTAAGTATCCGTGAAGAATCAGTTTGTAGTTTAACTGCAGTGAAAAAGGAGAGCGTGACCTGAGAGCACTCTCCATCTATTCAGACCTGAAAAGCACTTATCAGATGGTTTTATGTGACTTACAAGCCCATGGCACTTTAGGAACCCCATAAAGTATTTCCAAGACAAAATATGTCTTAATTTTGTGCTTAATTCATCACAAGCAAGCATCTCCCTACATACGTGCTCTCAGTGAAGAAATCATCTCCTGGACATCAGCAGGACATAAACTTGTCTCATGGTATGTGTGACCACACGAATTGGTCATAGATGCGAATAACCCTGCAACTGTTGGTTGCAAAAGAAGCTAAATGACCCACAGGGTACTAAATCCGGGAGTACAGCCTCATTTCCACATTCTCTAAATAACTTGGCCAGAAAGTCCAAAGACACTGCTGCTGAGTCTCACTCTCTATCTGCACAGTCACTTCTGTCAAATGAGGTGCCATGTTTCTGTCTCTCCCATTTATGCCACCCAAGTTTCTCTAGTCCACTCCTGTTGTCAGTCTGAACCCACGTGTACCCCAACACTGCACACTGTAAAAGGCGTCCAGACAGTATTTCTTCTGCCCTCTCTGCTGTTGACGTCTGAGGGGTACCTGGAAGGTATTGTTTTAGGCCTTGTAGCTTTAGCTCTGCATTGGTCTGTGGCATAGGGACAGGCAGTGTTTCATTCCCATCATTGTATGGCTTGACCCTAAAATGGGCTTCTACAAAATTCCCTCTGCATTCTTTTTATACTACCCGGATTTGGGGAAAAAATAGTGAAAATATTTATTCATGAAAACTAAACCAGAGAGAGGCAGAGGCATGTGATCCAGGGATAATTACTAACAAGGCTTTTGAAGGAGACAGTCCCTTCCCGACAGCATTGGTGACCCGTGTGTCAACTGCTTATGTCCATGCCTGCTGCAGGCAGCCCTTTTTATCTGAAGCCAGTTTTGAAACAGGACTCAGCATTTTTTTCACCTTGCATCAAAACAAAGTCCACGCCACAAAACATCTATGAGCAGGCAAGTTTTTATGAAAAATTTTGAGGGAAGGTAGAGAACAGTTTTACTTCACACACCCCACATAAGGTGGTCTTGACCCTCTGTGGCTTGTCTTCTCACCTGAGCCTCCCTTAGTGCCCTGCCAACCTTCTCTCCCTTCCTCCTTTAAGCCCAAGCCTCACCACCTCCAGCTGGAGACCTTTCCTGGATCACCCCTAGAGCGGCTTCCTCTCCTCCTCTTTCTTATACAGGTCACTTTAGTGCTCTTCCAGCTTTTTTCTGAGAGCCATATCCCTACACCCTACCTAATATCACCTTTTAGTATGTCAATAGCCATTTTTCTGAAAATAAAGATTTTATGTTTGAAAGACAGTCCTCTAGGTAACTGGGATTCTTCCTCCATAAAAGAGAGAGGTGGATTTAAAATAACAGTGACCTTTTCCTCTCTATTATATATATATGTGTGTGTGTGTGTGTGTGTGTGTGTGTGTGGTGTTATATATACATATATAAATAATGTGTATAATACGTATAGTCTATGTACATATGTATGTATATGTGCATATGTGTATATACATATCATATATAATTATATGTAGTATGTGTAATGTATATGATAGGAGAGAGAAACAAATTACTGTTATATATTATATTACATATATATTATATGCATATCTATTATATAGAACACATATATATCTCCTATTATATATGTGTGTGTGTGTGTGTGTATGTATATGTGTGTGCGTGCACACACATGTGTATATAAAACACTTAGGAGGGGTGACTGGGGAAAAAACCCAGGCTCAAGATGCTTCAGGGAATTCCATACCAAAATTTTTATTGATCATTCCTCATCCTTAGAGAGAAGCAAATCTTTTTACTCCCTAAGTGTTCTTTATACCTTGAGGGGAAAGTAACATATTCAGGCTTTCCCTGTACATTGATGTAATGAAACAAAGTGTCTGGCATTATAGAAGCTCCTAACAAATGCTCTTTCTCCATCCCCTCCCCTCAAGAAAAGGGGAAGGGGATTCTCAAAGCAACCAGAGGCCACTGGCATATAGGATGTTCTCCCCACCCACCTAACTTTTTTTCTTGTAGTTATTTTGGGGCTATGTCTCGTGGAGAGATTCCTCCAGTGAGAGAGCGGTCTGAGCGAGTGGCTTTGTCTAACTGGGCAGAGCTTACACCTGAGCTGCTAAAGATCCTGCATTCTCGGGTAAGGGCTGCACCCCAGCATCAAGGGGGAGGATGGGCAATGCTGAGTCCAGGTGGGTAAAAACAAAAGCTCACCATCCTCTGTCCAGTCAGCTGGCCACTCAGTATCATGAAATTCACTAAAGATGCCTTGGAAGTGAATCTTCTCTTGGGGAAATAAGAATGATAATGAAATAGACCGTAAGCTGAGTTATCAGTGGAGTCATCCCAGGTTTCCCTGAAGCTGGCAGAATGTCCAGGGGCTCAGTTAAATACTAATCCCTTCACCCCAGAGGAGTGCAGATCCAGAGTCCCTTGACAATGTCTGCCTTACTCATCAAGATCATAATATGATGCCGGTCACAGTTTGGAGAGGAGCGTGATTTAGTTCCCCAGTTATCTCAGGTGCAGACATAACCTAGCTTTTGGAGAAAATCCTGGCTCTCTTCACAGCCACATAATTCTGGGAACTTCCCAATGAGTGGATGAGGAAGGTCTGACTTGACAAAGCTGCAGCTTGGCCAGTTCTCAGGCAATAATGTTTAGCACCACCAAACTCCACTTTAAAATCCAGGACAGAGATGATTGCGGTGATTCAGGAATGACAGCCAACTGCCTTGCTCCCAGAGGCTTAGCATTTCACTAGAGTGAGAGGGGCAGGGAAGGTGCAGTAGTACTTTGTTGGGGCATCTGTAGCCTTCTTACATCATTGGCCAACAACTGGCCATTTGTTCCCTTCCTCCTCTTAACCATCAAGCACCTTATGCAACAGATGTGACAGAGATCTGACATGCCTGGGACCAAGTAATATTAGGCATCCAGACCACAGACCCCATAATATTCTTGGGAAAGTGTGAGGGTTGCATGGGAAGTCTAGTGCAAAGATGTCCATAGACCCTAGGAGCAAGAGACTTAATATCTAGTTTTTATTTCCTCACTGATCAGTGGTCTCAGACAAGTCTTCTGCCCCTTGGTGTTTCATTTTCAGGCTATCCTATCTGCCAAACTAGGGACAAACTAGGGATGAAATGGCAGACAATAAAAGCATCAGAAAAAAACAAAAATGTAATAAGTGTATTATTTCCCTATGATTTTCACATCTAGAGTTAAAATGATTGAATTATACCTCAGCATGCTTTCCACTCCACTGAATGTTTCTCTACCCTACAAAGAGAACTGCCAGGGTCCTCCCCTGACCACCACCCCCTACCAAACCCTTTGCTGTGTGCTGGGAGAACATGGGCTTTGCTGTGCATTGTCCCTCGGGCATCCTCTCATCCTGTCCCTCACTCTCTGTCTTGTGTCCATGCCCTGGCCTGCAGATTGCTGGCAGACTGATCATCCATGTAGATGAGCTGGCCCAGATATGGAAGGTGCTGAGTCTCCCAACAGATCTGTTTAACAGTGTGATGAACGTGGGCCGCTTCACGGAGGAGATTGAGTGGCTGAAGTTTTTAGCCCTTGCTTGCAGTTCTCTTGGAGTTGTAAGTGAGCTTTACTGCTTTTTTGTTCCTTACGGGAAAAGCTCTGTCTGAGCCTGGAAGAGCAGTGGTTCTGCACACAGGGTCAGTCTCCTGGGCTGAGGATGAGCATACCTCTTTTGTCTACTTCTCCTCCTCTCTGAGTTAGGTCTTTCCTCTGCTCATCAGCCAGAAGCAGGGGGAAGGAGGAGAGAGGGGAAAACTGTCATCAGACCCTGGGGAGAGGTTACTAGAATGTGGATTTTGGATTATTTGTGAATTTCAGACATTGCACTCAGATTTATTTCTGTCACCACTCCACCCATATTCCTAAAGATAACCAAGAGCCAGCTGTAGATTTGCTTATACTTGGGTTTCAGATACCTAGAAGATATACCAATAGAGACTTTTAAAAAGATGTACAGCCTTATAGAAACTACTATCTGATAAGCTTAACTGTATATAAAAATCAGAGATGAGAGAGCAGGAAAGGAGATATGAGGCTATTTCCAGACTTATAGTCTTGACATCATCATGGATGCAGGATGCTCATACAAATTCAGGCCTTTTCCAAATTTGACTTGATTTACAATTGGAAATGGAATATTTCTGTTTTAAAGAAAAAGATACTGCACACAGTTCATATATATATATATATATATATTTAGGTATCAGATGTGGACTCACTCTTGTTAAACACTCTTGTTATAATAGCTTAAATGAAAATGAATCTGGGGGCACCTCGGTGGCTCACTCGGTTAAGCGTCTGACTTTGGCTCAGGTCATGATCTCGTGGTTCATGTGTTCCAGCCCTGCATCAGGCTCTGTGCTGACAGCTCAGAGCCTGGAGCCTGCTTCAGATTCTGTGTCTCCCTTTTTCTCTGCTCCTCCCCCATTTGCACTCTATCTCTGTCTCTCAAAAACGAATAAATGTTAAAAAAAATAATAAAAATAAATAAAACGAATCAGAAACATGGTTTTTTAAAAATCCCTGGAATACATGCAAGTTTGGAAGTTAATGAGAAAATCATTGCCTCCACCAAAAGCAAATGGTACACAGAGGTAGTTTGAATCAGTCAACAAATCTAAACACCATCTTATTCTTTGTTCTTGAATATGCTTGGGATATGTATCTGACATTTTTGTTTCTGACAAAAGTTACGAGAAATACTACATAGTTCAACTATTCCTATGGGTTTCCCCTGCAACTTTCATTACAATCATTTCTTTTTTATAATTTTTTTTAATGTGTATTTTTGAGAGAGACTGAGAGACAGAGTGTGAGTGGGGGAGGAGTAGAGAGAGAGGGAGACAGAGAATCTGAAGCAGGCTCCAGGCTCTGAGCTGTCAGCACAGAGCCTGACCTTGGGCTCAAACCCACAGACTGTGAGATCACGACCTGAACTGAAGTTGGACACTTAACCGACTGAGCAACCTAGGTGCCCCATCATTATAACCATTTCTTCAGAGACAAGGTGAGGAGAGGCCATTCATTCATGGTTTTTTGTCTCATTGTCCTAATAATAACATTATATAATGAATAAATTGCTCTCCTCCGAAGAGGAGAGGAAAATGCAGCCAGAGTAGATGTTTTGCCTGTCATCACTATCACACTTCTGTGGAAATAGCCCCAAAGATTGGGGGAAATCCAGAAGGGAAAATTAAAAATTGACACATTTTATTAAATTCTCATAGGGTCACAAATGTATTCATACTACTTGCAGAAGTGTTTGGGGTGAGGAGACGGGAACATACTGTATTTTATCTGTAGTTCGTTATTTTTTCAATGTTTATTTATTTATTTTGAGAGAGAGAGACAGAGAGGGGGGAGAGGCAGAGAGAGAAACCCAAGCAGGCCCCATACTGTCACTGTAGAGCCCAATTCGGGACTGGATCTCATGAACTGAGGGATCATGACTTGAGCCAAAACCAAGAGTTGGCCGCTTAACCGACTGAGCCACCTGGGAACCCCTGTCTGTAGTTAATTCTGATTTTCCTGGTCTACCCTACCCACAAAGGGTTGAGTAAGAAAATAAGTAGATTCTGGGGCGCCTGGGTGGCGCAGTCGGTTAAGCGTCCGACTTCAGCCAGGTCACGATCTCGCGGTCCGTGAGTTCGAGCCCCGCGTCAGGCTCTGGGCTGATGGCTCGGAGCCTGGAGCCTGTTTCCGATTCTGTGTCTCCCTCTCTCTCTGCCCCTCCCCCGTTCATGCTCTGTCTCTCTCTGTCCCAAAAATAAATAAAAAACGTTGAAAAAAAATTTTTTTAAAAGAAAATAAGTAGATTCGATCTAGTCCAGGAATTTTAGTCTGATGCAGTAACTGAAACAGCTTTGAGGTAAAGGCCCAGCCTCTCAGATTTCTTCACACCATCCCACTCTTCAAGATGGCAGCAAAGTGCATAATAGGGAGAGTGGCTTCAGGACTGCAAAGCCACCAAAGAAAGGGGTTCCCACATCCCTTGGTGAAGTGTGTGAGTCCTTTCCTTGTCCACATACCTCACAGAAACCAAGAGTAACTATGGAAAGCTAAATTCCATTCCTCCCTCTGCTTAGCTCACAGCACAGCTGCTTAGGTTTACTTTGATATGTCTGCCTCCAAGCTGGGGAGGGGAAACCATGAGGGGAATTGTATCTTTCTACCTCCTTCTAAAATGAGGAGGTTGAATTAGATGTTCCATGAAGTTCTTTCATCTTTAACATTCTGTGATTCTATTCCCCCTTCTCTGCTTCCACTGAGATACCCTCAGGCCTGGCTTTGGATAACAGTGGGCTCCTCCAATACTGAGAGGTCCTGAGGTATCTGTGCCCCTCCTCATCCCAAGATCATAGAACACCTAGAGGTGAAGTCAGCCTAAAGGGCTAATCTGTAAATAAAAGGTGCTCTGTGAATCCAGGAATAGGCCCATTTTACCCATTTTTTTCATGCTGGACTATTGCTAGGAACTTAAAAGTGGAGGTAGGAGCCATCAGTCTGGTGGAGGCTTTGCATTCTAGTTAAGTCATAAATCCTTAGAGGCAAGCCCAGGAATTTCCTCCTTCCTTTGCCAATTCACCAGCCAGCCATGATCTTGGTGCCATTTAGAAAAACCACTTCCCTCCATACAGTCTACTGGCAGGAATTTTAGATAGCAGGTACTTTCTTGAGCTCTCTGGCTCTACACTCATGATTCAAAAGACTGTGGCACGCAGACTTATATTCCTCTTCTCTCTCAGCACTCCTTCCGTTAGACTAGCATATATTACCTCCTGTTCCACTGAGACTGGTTATAGAAAAGGAAGATCATGTAATTGTGTTCACTGGAAGGAAGGACATATTTTGTTAGCAAATGATTCACTTTCTGAGCCTTTCACCTCTGGGTTTGAAAATGAGTCTCAGAAGATGCTTATAAAGGCTCTCTTTATGAAGTAGAGCCCCACATGACCAAAAAAATCTTATGCAACAGAAGGCAGATCCCTGTTTATGTTAGATTTATTTAAGTTTTCCAAAAAGCTCTTGTCCAGAGAATTCTTTACCCATTCATCCATGTATTAAATCTTTTAGAATATTTTAAAATCTTATGAAGACAATAGAGCTTAAAGGTTTGTGTTTGAGTGATCAGCAAAAGATACTATTTAGAGTAGAAAGCACCTGCATTAGCTTGTAGAAGCTGCCAGAACGAAGTACCACAGACTGGGCGGCTTAAACACCAGGAATTTATTGTCTCACAGTCCTGGAGGCTGGAAGTCTGAGATCAAGGTGTCTGAGGCCACTCCCCTTGGCTTGTAAATAGCCCTTGTCTCCCTGTTTCTTCATATGGCTGTCCCTCTGGGTATGCATATATCTGGTGTCTCTATGTCCTAATCTCCTCTTCTTATAAGGACAGCAGTCCTATTGGGTTAGGGCCCACTCTGATGACTTAATTTTAACTTAATTACCTCTTTAAAGGCCCCATCTCCAAATATAGTCACATTCTGAGGTCCTGGGGTTAGGGCTTCAATACATGAATTTTGGATGAACACAGTTCAGCCCTTAACAGCACCCCCACCTGGATGAGTCTGCAGAACAAAGGCAGTAGGGGATTCTTTTTTTATTTTATTTATTTAAAGAGAAGCAGAGAGGATGAGCCCTGAATGGAGATCATAGAGTCCCCAAACCCCTTTGACGTCCTGTCACGTACATGTCCCTCCCTCTCCCTGACAGCCTCTTACCCAGCCTTTTGTCTGCCTGCCTCTCACCCTCCTTTCTGGAAGTGCCTGGCCCTCTGCCACATACAGCACTTCACAGGATTTCCAGGTGAGGACTCCCGAGGGCAGGGGAGAGTCAATGAAAATGGCCTACTGCAAACCAAAATTTCTTTGACATAATGTGGCTTATCATTTTAAAATTCATGTGCATTGATGCTTCTGTTTCATAAAATGGCAATGTTTGTAAATGCAGAGAAACAAAATGTAAATATTAAATCAATTAAAATTAATAGTTAATGCAAAAAATGTTTAAATCACTTGTCACTGTTAGGAAGATGGCCAAGTTTACTCAGCATCCCCATATACCTCCTGACATACCCATTTACACCCCTGGGTAACACACACCAGTTAAAGAACCATTATTGAGACTTCCATTATATTCAGGGGGAGGAAGGGAACAGAACAGCTAATAGCAATTGCAAAGAAAGAACTGTGCTGGCCAGCCTTTGGGGAGATAGTGCAGCTGCCTTTTCTTTCACCCAGGCACACCCAGTTCACCACTCCAGACTCATTTTTCACTGATCCCTGGAAGGTGTTTAAGGATAATCTGCACATCATCTGTTTTGGTAAACCATCAAGACATATATGCTGACCTATCTTTGCTAATTCAGAACTAAACAATCCTTTCTTCGAATCACTTCTTTCCTTTATCCCACAATTTCACTTTTTCACTTGTGAAATTTATATAAACAGTAGGTTTATTTAAAGACACAGGTAAAACCTCAGTTCTGAACATGATCTTTTAAATGGTCAAGTTTCATTGTAAGCAGTGTTTGCTTCTGTACCATAAACCCTCTGGAATCCATCATCTACTTAATTTTTCCCCAGCAACAACAAGGTGAATGTTATGTCATATAAAATACTAGGTGTTTTGGGGCACCTGGGTGGCTCAGTCAGTTAAGTGCTCGACTCTTGATTATGGCGCAGGTCATGATCCCAGGGTTGTGGGATCGAGCCCTGTGTCAGGCATCATGCAGAGTGTAGAGCCTGCTTGGGATTCTCTCCCTTCCTCTCCTTCTATCTCTACCCTGCTTGCATGCATGCACACTCTCTCTCACTCTTTCTCAAAAAATAAAAAATAAATAAAATAAAATACTAGGTGTTCTGGGGCGCCTAGGTGGCTCAGTCGGTTGAGCATCCGACTTCGGCTCAGGTCATGATCTCAGAGTTCGTGGTTCGAGCCCCGCATCGGGCTCTGTGCTGACAGCTTGGAGCCTGGAGCCTGCTTCTAATTCTGTGTCTCCCTCTCTCTCTCCACCTCCCCTGCTCACGCTGTCTCTGTCTCTCAAAAATAAATAAATGTAAAAAAAAAAAAATACTAGGTGTTCTGATTAGATGGATCTACGTGTTTTGGAAGACGTGGTTTTAATGTTCAGTGTCACTTTTCCTGTATCCGGGACTCCTATCTTCCCAGGGACTCACCTTCTCCTCCCTCCTTGCCCCTACTGTGGCATTGTTCCACAGACTGCTGGAGCATATAAACTAGACTAATTACCTCAGCTCTTTAGAGGTAAGATTGGAGAGCAATAAGAATAATTTTAATTTTTTATAATATAAAAATTGTGAGGTTATTCTGATTAAAGTAATAAATATCGTAAAGTATTGAGCAGTTCATAAACTTAGTCCCTCGAGAGTATCCCTCCAACAAAGAAAGGAAAGGAAAAAAAGAAAGACACCCAGGATATCAATATTTTTTAGATCGAATTAAATGACATTTGGGGGTAAAAAATATTTAAGCTTTCCAGAGTATTACATCATTCTGATTTCATTTTATGAGAGCAATATTTTTGTTTTCTTTCTGGCTTCTAAACTCATCTTAGGAATTTAATTTGGAATAGTGACTTTTTTTCTCATTTTATCTTATGGCTTTATAGACCATTGCCAAAACTCTCAAGATAGTGTGCGAAGTGTTATCATCTGACCATGACTGTGGACCTCCCCGGATCCCATTTAGCACGTTCCAGTTTCTGTACACATATATTGCCGAAGTGGATGGGGAGATCTCTGCCTCACACGTCAGCCGAATGCTGAACTACATTGAACAGGAAGTGTAAGTAACTGTTACACATTGAAGGGGAAAGACTACGAATAAAACAAACATAGCAGGCCAAGATATAGGGAAGTTACTACATTATACTGCCCTGGGAACAGAGAAATGTTGTGAAGAACAAGAAATAAGGACCCAAAAGCAAAGGGGAAAGGGCAAAAAGAATGGCATAGGACAGTGATTCTGGTGAGGGGTTGGAAATGCTACTTCTCAGGCTGTTGCCTAAAATACCCAGTCACAAACTCAGGGGCAGGGCCCAGGCATCTGTGTCTTAGCAAGCCCCCCAGATGATTCTGGCTCACACTCAGATTTGACGAGTAGGGTAGGAGTGGAGGAGAAGGAGGAGCAGGGGGCCAAGAGGTCAGAGAAAAAGAGGGTGATAAGGGCAGAAGCCACAGCAGATTTCACTTGGAGTGAGAGAGTTAATATATTGTCTTTCTTAAGATTGATTGTTAAATGAACTAACCCCAGATATATATTTTTCCCAAACAGAATTGGTCCTGATGGTTTAATCAAGGTCAACGACTTTACCCAAAACCCCAGGGTTCGGCTGGAGTAAAAGCAGTTTTGGCAATTTTAAAGGAAGATACAGAGATGATTGAGCTTCAGAATGACTGAATCCCACGTGCCATCCAATGTCAATTTTCTTGTACAACTGGTACACACTAATAAACAATTAGGCAAACATGCGAAACCAGAAATGTGTGGAATTGAGATGTAAAATTGTTGGAACAAAACACCTACATTAACAGAAGATTAGTATTCTTCCCATATGGACACTGAATGAAAGTGGCTAACAAAGCGTGGATAGAAAATGTATCTCAAGTCAGAGCCAGGCTGGCAGATTTTCAAAGGTAGAATGTTAACCAGACACAGTTTTGATGTTTTGTGACTATCAGGCATAACTTAGATAAGTATCTTTTACATGGTCAACCCACATTTTTACCAGTTTAGTTCTCCATTTGTGGGTGTGATGCTCGTCATTCATTCATTCATTCACTCACTCACTCTCCAATATTTATTGAGAGGATTAGATGGATCTACGTGTTTTATGTGAGGAATAGGACTGACAGACAAAATACAGGACACCCAGTTTAGTTTGAATTTTGGATAAACAGATAACTTTTCAGTATTTTTGCTTTGTTTTGTTTTGTATTCTTGCTAAACCTGGCAACCCAGCTAGGAAATATGCTGGCTTCTGGGCATATACAAATAAATCATATCTGAATTCTGCCCTCGAACTTAAATCACTTTAATGTAAGTCACCCTGAGATGTACTATAACATGTTTCAGAGGTCAGTATTAAAGTGTCAACGTCAGCAGACTTCTCTGACACCAGATACAGATATAATGGGTCCCTCTTGGGAATTGCCCTGCATGAGTTTAAGACCTCTGACATGGTCACTGAAAGATTTTTCTTTCTTCCAGGAAGCAGACGAGATGAACAGGCTATAGGGTCATTGTTCTTAAGGCCAGGTGAGCCAAGGTTGCTGGATTCCTTCGTTCTGTAATACTCTTCTCTCATAAAAGTTGTTTTTGTGTAACAATCAGGTTAGCATGACTTTTCATAAACACATATCTTCCTACTGAATTGGGGAGAAATGTGTCTACTTAGTAAAAGTAAAATAAGTAAAGATAAATAAGTAAGAGAAGATTGTGAAGGGACGTCACCGCAGGTCTTTTATTTTGGCCTAGAGTAAAGAACAAAGAGCTGAAGCACATTCTCCCCCCACGGTCATCCAGCTACACCTGCAGGGGGTGGGCAACAAGCAATTTGTCCCTGCTGTCTGCCATCTTAGCCAAAGCGGCCTATCATGTCTATCCACTCCTGGACCCGAGGCTGCTGGAAAAGGCTGAAGCCCTGCAGGTGAGACCTGGCACCCTGATGAACTGGAATTAGGGAATGAGTGTGAAGTCCTCTAACCTGCCTCAGTCTCTCCATTTCTCTTTCACTGTGACCAAAGAGTTCAAATAGGATCTTGCCTGGGAGTGGGGAATGAAGGGGAGCAGAGGGAATAGCCCCAATTTAAAAGGACCTAAGACAAGTTAAGGTCGTAGACGAAAGCAGAAGGGGCCATTGTATGTCTGAGAAAACGGACTGAAATTAGAAACTAAACGTCAGGAGCCCTGAGCATAATCCCTCAAGAGTGAGGCAATGTGACCCCAGCCATCAAAGTGAATACTGGACCCATATATGAAGTCACTGATGGTGCTGTAGCCATCCACTGAAACTGAGCACAGTCGGCAGTGCCACTAGTTCATCTTCTAAACTTGATGTCTGCCATTTTCCTCCTCTCCTGCCCTGGCTCACTGCGGCGATGCTTCCTCTAAGCCACTGATACCGCTAAGCCACAGATGCTCATTAGAGACAGCCTTTATAGCACGTCAGCCAAATCAACCTACTTCAGCAGTCACCCCAAAGGTGAAAAACAGCTGGCCTCGGCCTGTGCTGTGCTGTAGTAACAATATTATAAATACTATATCAGTGATAATTGCCAACATGTATTAAGCACTTACTATGGGTAGCCACTATGCACAACACTTTATATAAATTTTCTTTACAGCCTGACCTTGTAAAGTCAGTACTATTCTCCCCATTCTATAGATGAAGAAACAGCCTTAGAGAAATTAAATTGTTCACTGCCACTGGTGAGAAGGAATTTGCATCCAGGCCTGTCTGACTCCAACCTTGTGCTGTCTTGTTTGCTCAATGCTTTTGGTAGTATCTCCCCAGAAACAGCCTCTGAGATAAGAATTTAAGTGCAAAAAAAAAAATAATAATAATAATAAATAAATAAAAATAAATAAATAAAAAGAATTTAAGTGCAAATAGCTTATTTGGGAGGCGATTTCAGGAACAGTGGAAAGGGAGTAGGAAAAGTAATATAGTGAAGGAAAGAAAGCCAATAGACAGTGTGTTACCAGGCAGTTATCCCTAAAGTCCAGTTGTGCTGGAGGACTCTGGGAGACAGGGTGGAACACATGTAAGGATTATCCCAATCTGAGGGACGAGGAAGCTCTTTCTTCATCGTCGGCTACAGGCTGCTTCCTCACCCAGTTCTCCTCTGTCATTGAGGGCTGTTTCCAGGGGCATTAACTTACTTGCCTGGCTTAAGGCCTGAGCTCATTCCTTTTGCTGCAGAAAAAAAAAAATGCTCTCAGGTGGGAAGTCCTAGGTGTTTACAATAAGCAGCTTTTGAAGGCATTTGCATAGGGTACCACCAACAACTGCTGCAATACCTTACAGAGATTTCAGTAAAAAAAAAATTTTAGCATTTTAATCGCTATTGTTTCTCTCCTTGGGTTAGGCACAAGTCCGTAGGGGCAGCAGGGCAGTAAGTGACTGACAGTGTGTGTTAAAATCACACTTGACCCTCAAACCTGGCACATGGTCCCAAACCAATGGTTTCTTCCTTGTGATGAGATCATTCTAAGGGGGTTTTCTTGGTCCTTGATGCCAACAGACCCTTGTCAGATCCTTTCCATTAACCTTCCTATTATAACCAGAAATAACTGAATCCTAGCATGACCTCAGCCAAGCTGTCAAACTGAGACCCCTGTAACATATGGTTTATATTTCTCCTTAAAAAGAAAAACATTCAGGAAGCAATAAAATCAGGATTTTATAAAGAAAAAGAAGTGGGCTCTTTCCTTCCTAAATTAAGCTATTTTGATTAAAGTGAAGACTGCAGATACATTTAAAGCTTCAGTGGAAAATGCAAAGATTATGGCTCAATTCCATTTTCTCTGTGCTTCATGCCCTCTTTCCCCTTGACACTGTTTAATCAGACACCTCACCATCCCTAGTTAACCAACATCCAAGATCACCGGGGTCCTACAATAGAAAGAGCTGGACACTCACATGTGGAAAGTTGATTTTGAATTAGGTATGAATAGGATTCTTAACCTAAAATCCTTGGAGAGGCTCCTGAATGTTTCTGATAACTATATATATATATATATATATATATATATATACACACACATATATATATATGAAATGTGCACATTATATATATATGAGTACTATAAATATATATATATATATATATATGAAATGTGCACATTAGCATTTTTCTGGGGAAAAAATACAAAGCTTTTAGCAAATTTTCAAAATTGTATATGATCAAAAAAGGTTAAGAACCTTTGGGTAACAAATAATTCCACAAGGCACTAAATGGCTTGAGGAAAAGCAACAGGGTAGTCTCAGATTTTTCTAAGCAGAACCAAGCCATACTTCCAACATGTAATTTATAATCCAGTCCACAGCTTCTTACTTTTTGATTCTTATATCCTGGCTAGAAATCATAACTGTGTTTTTAGATTTTCATATATTTTGCAACTTTGCTTGTTTTCTATAAACTGAAATTGGGTTGACATGAACAGACACTTTCACACTTCAAAAGTGAGCCAGTTGGAAAAGCCATTGATCCAATGTTGTAAATTATAACACTGCCTAGACTAAGCAGAGTCACTAACCATGACACTAGAGGGACCTAAAGTTCCATAACAGGCTCAAAGGGCTGAGTCCTGAATAATCCTAATAACAGACCATCAAAATAGATAAAGCAAAACTGACAGAATGAAAGGAGAAATAAACAGCCATATAATAATAGTTGGAGACATGAATACCACCCTTTCAATAATGGATACAACAGCTAGACAGAAGATAAGGAAATACAGGACTTAAGTAACACAATAAACCAAGTAAATCTAACAGACATATATTGAACATTCCATCCAACAACGGCATACACATTCTTTTCAAATGCACATGGGACATTTTCTGAATAGACCAGATGTTAGACCCCAAATTAGGTCTCAATAGATTTAAAAAGATAGATTATCATACAAAGTCTCTTCTCCAATTATAACAGGATGAAGTTAGATATCAAAAATAAAACTGAGAAGGTCACAAATTTGTGGAAATTAAACAACATACTCTTAACCAATGGATCAAAAAAGAAATCACAAGAGAAATTAGAAAGTACTTTGAGCTCAATGAAAAAAACAGAACATGGCAAAACTTACAGGATACAGTAAAAGTAGTGCTAAGGGAAAAATTTACAAATGCTTACATTAAAAAGAAAGATCACAAATCAACTGCCTAACTTTACAACTTAAGGAGCCAAAAAAGAAAAACAAAAAAAACCCTGAACCTGAAGCTAGCTGAAGGTAAGAATAATGATTAAAGCAGAGATAGAGAACAGAAAAACATTAGAAAAAATCCATGAAACCAAAAGTTGATTTTTCAAAAGATCAACAAAATCGACAAAACTTTAGCTAGATGGACTAAGAAAAAAAGAGAAAAGACTGAAATTACTAAAATCAGAAATGAAGTAGTGACATTACTACTGATTCTACAGAAATAAATATAAGAGAGTACTTTGAACATATTGGATAACCTACACGAAATGGGACAAATTCCAGAAATCAAACCTACGAAGACTACCAATAGTGAAGAAATTGAAAATCTGAATAGACCTGTAATAAAGAGATTGAAGCTGCAATCAAAAATCTCCTGACAGGGGCGCCTGAGTGGCTCAGTTGGTCAAGCGGCCAACTTCAGCTCAGGTCATGATCTTGTGGTCTGTGAGTTCAAGCCCTGTGTTCAGCTCTGTGCTGACAGCTTGGAACATGGTGCCTGCTTCGGATTCTGTGTCTCCCTCTCTCTCTGCTCCTCCCCTGCTTGCTCTCTGTCTGTCTCTCTCTCAAAAATAATAAACATTAAAAATTATTTTTTTAATCTCCTAATAATGAAAAGTCCTGGACCTGAGGGCTTCCCTAGTGAATATTACCAAACACTTAAATAGGAATTAATATTAATCATTCTTAAGCTTTTCGAAAAACTGAAGAGGAGGGAACCCTTCAAAACACATTTCATAAAACCAGCATTATTCTCATATGAAAGCCAAAGACACTATAAGAAAACTACAGACCAATATCCCTTATGAATACTGATGTAAAAATCCTCAACAAAATACTTGCAAACTGATTTCATCACCATATTAAAAAAAGTATTATACACCATGATCAAGTGGGATTTATTCCTGGGATGCAAGGATGGCTCAACACATGAAAAATGATCAATATAATTTATCACATTAATAGAATGGAGGGGGAAAAACACATGATCATCTCAACTGATGCTGAAAAGCATTTGACAAAACTCAACATCCTTTTATGATAAATACATTCAACAAAATACAAGGAAACTACTTCAACATAATAAAAACCATATATGAAAACCTCACAGTGAACATCATATTTAATGGTAAGACTGAAAGATTTTCCTCTAAGATCAGGAACATGACAAGAATGCCCATTTTCACCACTTCTATTCAACATAGTACTGGAAGTTCAAGCCAGAGCAATTGAGCAAGAAAAAGAAATAAAACACATTCAAATTGGAAAGGAAGAAGTAAAATAATCTTTGTCCACAGAGTATGTGATCTTATATGTAGAACACCCTAAAGTTTCTACCAAAAAACTGTTAGAACTAATAAATGAATTCAATAAAGTAACAGAATACAAAGTCAACACACAAAAATTGGTTGCACTTATATACAACTAATGAACAATCTGAAAAGGAAGTTAAGAACACAATTACATTTACAATAGTCTTCAAAAAAGAATAAAATATCCAGGAATTAACTTAATCAAGGAGGTAAAAGACTTGTACAATAAAAACTTTAAAATTATGCTCAAAGAAATTTAAAAAATGCAAACACATCCTATGTTCATGGATTGAAATACCTAATATCGTTAAGATGTCAGTATTACCCAAAGAGATTTACAGCTTAATCCCTATCATACTCCCAGTGACAGTTTTAGCAGAAATAAAAAAACTCTTTCTAAAACTCATATGGAATCTCAAGAGACCCTGAATAACCAATACAATTTTGAAGCAGAACAAAAAGCTGGAGGATTCACACTTCCTGATTTCAAACTTGTTACAAAAACTGTAATAAAAACAGTGTGGTACAGGGGTAATGGCAGATATACAGACCAATGAGTAGATAGTCCGGAAATAACCCCTTACATACATTGTCAAAAGACCATTCAATGAAAAACGCATAATTTTCTAAACAAAGGATGCCAGGAAAAGTGGATAGCTACGTGTAAGAATGAAGTTGGACCCTTAGCTGATACTGTACACAAAAATTAACTAAAACTAGATCAAAGACCTACAAATAAGACTTTAAACTATAGAAATCTTAGAAAAAACATAAGGCAAATTTCATGATATTGGCTTTGCCATGGATATCTTGGATATGACACTAAAGACACAGGCAACAAAAGAAAAATGGATGAATTGAAAACTTCATGAAAATAAAGTTTGCACATCAAAAGACAATATCAAGAGAGTAAAAAGGCAACCCACAGAATAAGAGAAAATGGGCAAAGGACTTGAGCAGATATTTGTCCAAAGAAGATACATAAATAACCAATAATCACAAGAAAAGATGTTCAACATTACTAACCATTATGGAAATGCAAATCAAAATTACAATGAAATACCTCCTCACCCTCATTAGGGTGGCTACTACCAAAACCAAAAAATAAACAACAAAATAAATGGAAAACAAGTGGTGGGGAGAATGTGGAGAAATTAGAACCCTTATCACTGTTGGCGGGGATATAAAATGGTACAGCCATATAGAAAACAGTATAGCAGTTCCTCAAAAAGTTAAAAATAGAATTACCATATGATCCAGCAATTCTGAATATATACCCCCCCAAAATTGAAATCAGGGTCCAGCAGAGATATTGGTACACACATGTTCAGAGCAACAATATTTATGATAGCTAAAATATGGAAGCAACCCAAGTGTCCATCAACAGATAACTAAACAAAATGCGTTATATACGCACAATGAAATATTATTTAGCCTTAAAAAGGAACGGAATTTTGATATATGCTATAACATGGACAAACTTTTAAAGATAAGTGAAATAGGGGCGCCTGGGTTGCTCAGTCGGTTAAGCGTCGGACTTCGGCTCAGGTCATGATCTCGCGGTTCGTGAGTTCAAGCCCCATGTCGGGCCCTGTGCTGACAGCTCAGAACCTGGGGCCTGTTTCCGATTCTGTGTCTCCCTCTCTCTCTCTGACCCTCCCCCGTTCATGCTCTGTCTCTCTCTGTCTCAAAAATAAATAAACGTTAAAAAAAAAAATTAAAAAAAAAAAAAGATAAGTGAAATAAGCCAGTTACAAAAGGATCAATACTGTATAATCTTGTTCGTATGAGGTACTTAGTCAAAATCATAGAGACAGAAAGTACAATGGTGGTTTCCAGGGGCTTTTGGGGAGAGTAGAATGGGGTGTTGTTTAATGCATATAGAATTTCACTTTCACAAGATGAAAAAAGTTCTGGAGATGATGGTGGTGATGGTTGTACAATATTATAAATGTATTTAGTACCACTGAATTGTGCGCTTAAAGATGGTTAAGATGGTATATTTTATTATTTGTGTATTTTGCCACAATAAAAAAACATTTGAGAAAATAAAAACAAAAGACCCTGGAAGCGATTACCTCAAAAATTTAAAAAGGGAGAAAAAAAGAAAAACTCAAAAAAACACAAACAAAAAGGAGGGGAGAAGCATAAAATTCCAAACAGTAGAAAAATGGTACACCAGGCAGCCATTTTGTAATTGTAAATTACTGAGAAGCGATGTTGATGAGATATTAAAACACTCACAGTAATATGCATCATATCCTATTGTTGTAATATATTTATACATACATACACAGTTGGGAAAAGTCTAGAAGGGAATGTACCAAACTGCTAAGAGTGGTACTCTTTGGGATTATGGGTGATTTTGTATTTCTTATCTATATTTTCTAAAATAAGCATGTATTAAGAAAAATCCATGTAAGCTTCTAAAAAAAATCAAGTCAGCTTAAGGAAAAAACCCTGTAATCTCAAGTAAATATGTTAAACACTTATAGAACGATGAAGACGGGAGAGGTTTTCAAGTCTAATTCAATACAAAGCTAAATTTATTAAATACCCAGTTTCCCCAAATCAGTATGATTTTAGTTTCTGAGTTTTTATTTTAATTGTAATTAGGATTTTCAAAATCTAGCCCTTCTTATTAAAAAATGTAATTAGTTGGCTTATTTAATTTCTTCTCATATGATTTAAAACATTAACCCCAAACTCAGTGTCTTAAACACCAAAAACTAATTTCCATTAAAAATCGTGAAGCATGCTAATGTAAGAATACGGAGTCATTCTTCATTAACAGTAATTACCTCGACTGAAGAGCAAACAACTATGCATGGAAGTAAAACAAAATCCCAACTAATGAGCACCATTCTGAGATCAAGGGCCACAGTGAATAATTCTGAAATTGCAATCAGAATTACACAAAGCTAACCAGACCAAGGATTGACTTTTATTGACTATCAAAACCAAAATCATTCAAAATGGCACACAAAACACCGAGCCGAGCCAATTCTTTTTGAAACCTGTTGGTCCTCTCCCTCAGTCCCTTCCTCTGGCCCTTGAGAGTCCTTGTCGCCTCTTCCCTCAGCTCATTCAGGGTAGCGGTTCTTCAGAAGTTCTTTCAAGTGTTCAGGAGCCCGGCTCCTTTCGGCCCCGCCCCTCCCGGCTGACCCCGCCCCCTCCTGCCAACCTCGCCCCCCCCACCCCGGACCCCCCCCCCCCCGCCCCCCCCCGCCCCCCCCCCCCCCCCAACCCCGGCCTGCGGCGTTCTGTGGACTTCTCCCACTTTCTCTGCCAGTGTGTGACGAGCAAGGCGCCGGGAGGGGTCTATTGCGCAAGCTCAGGGTGCTGCGCTGGGAGTACTGGAGACGACCCGGCAGCACTCACGAGACTATGCGGCGCGACATTCGGCGGGCTCCTTCCCGGAAGCGGAAGCTCGGGGGGCGGGCCAAGGGGATCCGGGAGTCCACGGCGGTTAATTTCTTTTATCGTTTGGCTTTGCTTCCCTCCGTCTGGGCTTTTCTGAGGCTGCGAGAGATGGTCAGGTCCGGATCTCGATCGGGCCAGGTGAGGGCTGCGGACCTGAGGCGTCCACTATGGGGTTTAGAGGGACTGAGGGGGCAAGGGCCAGGAGAAGTGCAAAACTCTGAAAAAAATAAAAGCAAAGACAATGTGGCGGCGTTAAAAATGCTGGGAGAGGGGAGTTGGGGGGACACCCAATGTTAACATCCTAACACAGCCGCACTGTCCATAGATGTATGTTCTGTTTTAATTGTAGTCTTCCAGAGCGTTGGCTTTGGTGTAGGGCGCCGGTTCGAGGCCAGCCTCCGTCCTGGGTAGGGTGACTTAACCTCTCCAACGCTCAGTATATTGTTGCATCAAATACAGTTCCTTGGCTTTTCCACCAAGTGTTGCTATTAGCTGGTGTTCCGTCACAATTACTGGTATTTTACAACTACTTGTAAAAACTAAAGTCTCCCAGTTAGTGCCCCCACCGACAGCCTTACCCTTTCCAAAAGCACCCCCTCGTTGTCACTAAATGATTTATTTTCTGCTTTAAAATCTACACGAATCCTCTTTCAGGGTAAAATCTCAGTTCTTTGGCCTGTCAACACAGCTATTTTTTGATTCCCCTAGTGCATTCCTTACCAGACCCGCCCCCACTCCAAGTGTATCCAGCACTGTTCACTGATATGTTCTTCAGTGTCCTGGATGCCCCATGCCCTCTCATGCTTCCATGTCTTTGCACTTTCCTTTCTGTACTGCCTGGAATGCACCTCTGTTCCTGGTACCTCCACTTTCTATCTTTTCCCTCAGCTCAGGAGCCACTCAAGAGCCTTCCCTACCCCTCTCACTTTCCCATTGTTTGGGTGCTCCTTGCTTCCCCCTTTTGTGCTTTGTGCTGACCATTATTAAACTGCTTTTCATACTAGGGACCTTCCTAATCTATATACCTCCCTTACTGCACAATTTATCTCTATATCCTCAAGGCCTGGGATAGCACATAGCATATAGTAGATTTCTAGGTAATGAATCAACTATTTCTCACACAGACTCACTACCTGGAGTGATCTTATCCTCTTTAATATATCCCCGTCTCTCATTCTCTCACTTGATATCAACTCACCTATGATACTGTCTTCCCCATTAATATTAATCTTAATGCTTTTTAAAAAAATACCTGGCTCAGACTTTCTTCATGAGTACTTCCTGAGCATCCTCACCCTTATAGATCTTTCTCTTACATTGAATGAACTCAGAATATGTGCAGTCAGCAAGGGGAAAACGTGGTTTTTGTAATCATGGTCACCTTCAAGATTCACATTCCAATTCTGCCATTACTATGGTAGTGATATTAAGCAAAGTGCTTTCTACTTCTCTGAGCCTCCTTTCCCTTAGCCATAAAGTAGTTGTAAATAGGTATAAAATCCTGCCTCAAAGAATTGGGGAGAATTACATGAGAGAACCTGGTAAAACATCTATCTCACTCTTGGCATAAATGTGCAACAAAATTTGGTCCCCTTAAAAACAGTTTACGACCATCTTAATGGTAAGAATAGCTAACACTGGGGTGCCTGGGTGGCTCAGTCGTTAAGTGCCCGACTTTGGCTCAGGTCATGAACTCGTGGTCTGTGAGTTCAAGCCCCACATCGGCTCTGTGCTGACAGCTGAGTCTGGAGACTGCTTCGAATTCTGTGTGTGTCTCTCTCTCTGCCCCTCCCCTGCTCATGCTGTATCTCTCTCTGTCTCTCAAAAGTAAATAAACGTAAAAAAAAAAAAAAGAAAAATGGGGCACCTGGGTGGCTCAGTCGGTTGGGCCTCTGACTTCAGCTTAGGTCATGATCTCTCAGTCTGTGGGTTCAAGCCCCGCATCGGGCCCTATGCTGACCACTCAGAGCCTGGAGCCTGCTTCAGATTCTGTGTCTCCCTCTCTCTGTCCCTCCCATGCTCACACCTCTGTCTCTCTCATTCTTTCTCTCAAAAGTAAATAAACATTTTAAAAAATTAAAAAAAAAAAAAGAATAGCTAACACTGAGGTAGCACTTGTGTGGTAGATGTTACTCTTAAGTGTTTTTCCACAGTACTTCTAATTCATTTAATATTCATAATAGCCTTATGAAGTAGATACTATTATCATCTCCATATAGATGAGGAAATTGAGGGATGAAGACTTCGAATAATTTTCCTACAGTTACAAAACTGGTTAGCAGTGGAGCAGGATTCAGACCCACATAGTTGGTCCCAGAGTCCCTTCTTTTAAACATTATACTATAATTAGATGTATGACTTTGAACAAGCCTCCTTTCTGTAATTTAGGTTCCTAGCTCACAGAAATGATAAATCATAGGGTGTGGATTAAATTATTCTACAAATGTAATCTTACTTTGCACCTGTTAGTAGGAGATACAACTTGTAAGAAATGCATATATTTTTCTCAAATAGCAAAGAAAAAAAGTTTAATGATAATACCCAGTAGAAGTAAATGTGAGATAAAGAAAAATTATGGTCTCATGCATTGTGGTTTGGGGCACTCCTTTTTGAGAGTGTTTTTGTAAATTGTATCAAGAGTTATTAAATGAATTATAGCCTTTCACCAAATAAATAAGCTTTTAATCCTGAGTATGAAAATGCTTTTTTCTGTACATGGAAATGTTTACTTCAGGCTTGTTTTTCAATTGTGAAAAATAGAAGCAAACCAAGGATGTGTTACATTACTTCCACTCAAGAAAATATTATACAACCATTAAAAAATTTTGTGAAGTTATGTTAATATGGAAAAATATTTAAAAATAAAATCATAAGATTTACTTTTTTGCAACTAGCTAGTCATTATGACTAAGAAAATCCATATGGGAAAAGATTGGAAGACCCAGTAGCAAAATCTAGTGTCTAGATCTGGTTTCTAAATATCATTTGCTAAAAGGAACCATGACTTCTAGGAGGAATGGTCAACTCCACAGCTGGAACAGGAAAATTATAAGATGAGCCTGGATACATCAAAATAAAAAGCATCTGCAGAGTAAAGGAAACGACAGAGTGAAAAGGCAACTTATGGAATGGGAAAAAAGATTTGTAAACCCTCTGCCTACTAAAGGGTTAACACCTAAAATATATAAGGAACTCCTACAACCTAATAGCAAAAAACCAAAGGGCCTGAATAGACATTTCTCCAAAGAAGATACATAAAAGGCACATGAAAAAGCACATGAAAAGGTGCTCAACGTTACTAGTCATTAGGGAAATGCAAATCAAAACCACGGTGAGATAACACCTTACACCTCTTTAGATGGCTAGTCTCATGGGTGAGAATGTGGAGAAATTGGAATACTTGTACACTTTTTGCAGAAATGAAAAATGGTGCAGCTGCTATGGAAAACAGTATGACGGTTCCTCAAAAAATAAAAAATAGAGCTCTTGTATGGTCCAGAAGTTCTACTCCAGATTTTTTTCCCAAGAGAATTGAAAACATGATCTCAAAGAGATATTTGCACTTCTCTGTTCATTGCAGCATTAT
The DNA here is from genome assembly GCF_023721935.1 of Panthera uncia. NCBI lineage: Eukaryota > Metazoa > Chordata > Mammalia > Carnivora > Felidae > Panthera > Panthera uncia. The sequence goes on along the minus strand of NC_064810.1, from coordinate 68,138,661 downwards.
TCACATTATTAGTCAAGATGTGGAAACAATCTAAATGTCTATTGATAGTTAAATGGGTAAAGAAAATATGCTATATACACACAATAGAATATTTTTCAGCCTTAAAAAAAAAATCCTGCCATGTGCAACATGGATGAACCTTGAGGATATTATGCTAAGTGAAATAAGCCAGTCAAAAGGACAGACAGTGCATTATTCCACTTCCATAAGGGACCTAAGATAGTCACACTCAGAAGCAGAGAGCGGAATGGTAGATGCCAGGGGCTGGTCTGGAGGGAGGGGGAATCGGGGAGTTGCTATCCACTAGGTATAAAGTTTCAGTTATACAAGATAAATAAGTTCTAGAGATCTGCTGTACAATATCATACAAGTAATCACCTGTATAGTATTGTGCACTTAAAAATTTAAGAAAGTAGATTTTGTGTTATGTATTCTTACTACAATGAAAACAACAACAAAAGATGAGCCCAGAGCACCTTGTTGCAGAAAGTAAGGAATTGCTCAAAAAATAATGGGGCCATGTTAAAATGATACAGGAGCTAGTTTTAAGAGACTACCACTGATAGAATCTGGGACAATTGGAGCATCAAAGTATTTTAAATAATGATGATGATGGATCATAACCCATGGCATAACAGGAATCACTGATCCATACTAACAAACAACAAAGGAAAAGTGCTTACCTACAGTTGAATGCCAACTGATAACTATAGAAGGAAGATGGAAGTTACACAAATCACCATTTCACAAACAGTTGGGATTAAGGCAATCATCAAGGGATGCTACAACTACTGGGTGAATCTGATGAATAGAAGTCTGCATAATCTCAAAGTATCTCCCCATTAATTACTTAATACAATGTTGAAAATACTAACCTTAATACTAACAGTGAAAAACCTGGCAGATGCCATCTTAAATGATCAAAGTTTACATTACCAGTAATGGGACAAACTGGTACCATATGCCTACTTACATTAAGAAGGACAAAATTTCCCTTTTGTGGTATTCCTGCCAAAAATGCACAACCTGAATCTAATCATGGGGGAACATCAGACAAGTCTAAATGTCAAGAGGGACATTCTACAATGTAAGTGGCTTGTACTCTTTAAATATATGAAGGTTATGGAAGACAATGAGCGATAATCCAAGGAACTGTTCCAGATTAAAGGAGACTAATGAGGTATGACAATTAAATGCAACATATGATCCTGCATTGGGTATGGACCAGAATATTTTTTTTAATAAAGGACATTATTGGAATAATTGGCAAAATGTGAATAAAATCTGTAGTTTATAATACAGTGTCAATATTAATTTCCTGATTTTGATAATTATATCATAGTTATATAAGTGACCTCGTTCTTAGAAAATATTTAGGAGTAAATATTTACTATAAAGGGGTATCATATCTGTATCTTAGCCTGAAATAGTTCAGGAAAACCACTAATACTTAGTATTTTTCTATGTTTTTATTGTATATATTTTGTTTTTGCATATATTTTGAGAGAACATGGCAGATGTAGTAAAATGTCAACAGTTGGGGAATCTGGGTAAAGTGTATATAGAAATTCTTTGTACTGTTATTTCAGAATGAAAATTACAAAAGAGAGTTTTGATGAAAATGTGCCAATATGATAGTTACTTTTTTAGGGTGCTTTTATCCTGGGTAATTTTCATTACCTGACTTTCTGTTATATAAGCTCATGCATGTTTTTTGGAGAAAGATCACGTGTAATCTTACAATTATGCCATACATTTACCTCTGTATACTTTTTGTTTTTAATTTTGAAAGATAATAATTGCAGTAGCTGTTTTTGGACTTGGTCCAGTGTATTGAAATACCATGGTTTGGAATTTTATTACGGTTTTGGCCAGGACACCAACATATGTATATATAAAAGGGAAGGACCCTGAAGGTGTCATGCAGGGACCAGTGGAGCAGTACTACGTAGGATCTTATTTCCTATAAGGTTGGTTCTCTTTACTGGCTTCATGACTCTATCATATCCCAAGTTATCTCAAGAAGAAATATAACTCCATTAACCCAATTTTTAAAATGTATTCTCAGTAGCATATAACTCCAGATTAGTTTAATAATTACTGCTCAAAGCTATCTTGGGATGAAATATGTCAACATGTAAAGAAAAACCATAAATGTTAACTGCCAACAGTGACTACTTGTGAAGGGTGAAATGAGGGAGTGAGTAGGGAATTTAACTCATGTCTTTAAAAAATTTTTTTTTAACATTTATTCGATTTTGAGAAATAGAGCGTGAGTGGGGGAGGAGCAGAGAGAGGGGGAGAGACAGAATCTGAAGCAGCCTCCAGGCTCTGAGCTGTCAGTACAGAGCCCAATGCAGGGTTTGAATCCACTGACCATGAGATTATGACCTGAGCTGAAGTTGGACGCTCAACCGACTGAGCCACCCAGGCACCCCATTATGTCTTTTAAAAATTGTATTTTAATTAAAAAATTTTTGAATGTTTATTTTTGAGAGAGAGAGCGCGCGTGCAAGCTAGGGAAGGGCAGAGAGAGGGAGACACAAAATTCGAAGCAGTCTCCGGGCTCTGAGCTATCAGCACAGAGCCCAACTTGTGGCTCAGATTCATGACTGTGAAATCATGACCTGAACTGAAGTCAGATGCTTAACCGGCTGAGCCACCTAGGCACCCCTAAAAATTACATTTTAAATAGAGATTATATTTATTGATATAAGTTATTAAGATATAAAGAGGCATACCTTGGAAAATCTCCCTTGCTCTGTCCTCTAGATTCTCAGTTTCCCTCCCCAGAGGCAAACACAACGAACTGTTTGTTGCCTAACTTTCAAGATAACATGGATGCATGTAAAAGCAAGTGCGTTTTTTTTCTTCTACACAAAAATTAGCCCACTTATTTTACTTTTAAAATAAAATTGTTTTTTCAAAAACAATATTGTTATATGAGTTTGAAAAGAAAAAGTGAGGGAATGAGCTGTAGGTAAAGAAGAATGGTAGAGTTTCCATGGGCTGGTCTTGTCAGGCATTCTAAATAATGTGGATAACTATTGTTTAACACTGTTGGAAGTTCTAGCCTCAGTAGTCAAACAACAAAATGAAATAAAAGGCATCCACATTGGCAAAGAAGAAGTTAAACTTTCACTTTTCACAGATGACATGATACTTTACATGGAAAACCTGAAAGACCACCAAAAAGCTGCTAGAGCTGATACATGAATTCAGCAAAGTTGCAGGATACAAAATCAATGTACAGAAATTGGTTGCACTTCTGTACACCAATAAAGAAGGAACAGAAAGAGAAATCAAGAAATGGATCCCATTTACAATTGCCCCAAGAACCATAAAATACGTAGGAATAAGCCTAATCAAATATGTAAAAGATATGTATGCTGAAAACTATAGAAAACTTATGAAGGAAATTGAAGAAGACACAAAGAAATGGAAAAACATTCCATGCTCATGGGTTGGAAGAATAATTATTGTTAAAATGTCAATACTACCCAAAGCAAATCTACACATTTAATGCAATCCCAATCAAAATTGTGCCAGCATTTTTCTCAAAGCTAGAACAAACAATCCTAAAATTTGTATGGAACCACAAAAGACCCTGAATAGCCAAAATAATGTTGAGAAAGAAAACCAAAGTGGAAGGCATCACAATCCCAGACTTTAGCCTCTACTACAAAGCTGTAATCATCAAGACTGTATGGTATTGGCACCATACACCAATGGACACATACACCAATGGAATAGAATAGAGAACCCAGGGTTGGACCCACAAATGTATGGCCAACTAATTTTTGACAAAGCAGGAAAGAGTATTCAATGGAAAAAAGTCTTTTTAGCAAATGGTGCTGGGAGAACTGGACAGCAACATACAGAAGAATGAAACTAGACCACTTTCTTACACCATACACAAAAATGAACTCAAAATGCATGAAAAACCTAGGTCCCTTGTTGGGACCTCATCAAGATAAAAAGCTTCTGCGCTGCAGAGGAAACAACAAAACTAAAAGGTAACCAACAGAATGAGAAAAGATATTTGCGAATGACAAATCGGATAAAGGGTTAGTATCCAAAATCTATATGGAACTTACCAAACTCAACACCCAAAAAACAAATAACCCAATGAAGAAATGGGCAGAAGACATGAATAGACACTTTTCTGAAGAAGACATCCAGATGACCAATAGACACATGAAAAGATGCTCAGTGTCACTCATCATCAGGGAAATACAAATCAACACCACACTGAGATACCAGCTCACACTGGTCAGAGTGGCTAAAATGAACAACTCAGGAGACTACAGATGCTGGCGGGAATGTGGAGAAATGGAAACCCTCTTGCACTGTTGGTGGGAATGCAAACTGGTGCAGCCGCTCTGGAAAACAGTGTGGAGGCTCTTCAAAAAATTAAAAATAGAACTACCCTACAACCCAGCAATAGCACTACTAGGAATTTATCCAAAGATACAGGAATGCTGATGCATAGGGACACATGTACCCCAATGTTTATAGCAGTGCTTTTCAATAATAGCCAAATTATGGAAAGAGCCTAAATGTCCATCAACTGATGAATGGATAAAGAAGATGTGGTTTATGTATACAATGGGATACTACCTGGCAATGAGAAAGAATGAAATCCTGCCATTTGTAGCAATGTGGATGGAACTGGAGGGTATTATGCTAAGTGAAATAAGTCAGAGAGAGACAGATATAATGTTTTCACTCATAGGTGCAACTTGAGAAACTTAACTGAAGACCATGGGGGAAGGGAAGGGGAAAAAATAGTTATAAACAGGGAGGGAGGCAAACATAAGAGACTCTTAAATACAGAGAACAAACTGAAGGTTGATGCGGGGGTGGGGGTGGGAGAGAGGGGAAAATGGGTGATGGGCATTGAGGAGGGCACTTGTTGGGATGAGCACTGGGTATTGTATATAAGCAATGAATCACGGGAATCTACCCCCAAAACCAAGAGCACACTGTATACTCTGTATGGTAGCCAACTTGACAATAAATTTTATAAATTAAATAAATAAATAAATAAATAAATAAATAAATAAATGTAGATAAGTAGAATCAGAGTTATGAACTCTGTGCTCTCTTTAACTTACATGTTTTGAAGACTGGGGAATATAGAACATGTTCAGAGATTGAGTTTAGTCCAAATTTACTGTAGTAGATACTTCTGGTTAAAATAATATCTCTACCTTATTTTCAGCTTAAACTTAAGGAACAAATATGTCTTGTATGTCTTGTTTGCTTGACATTTTACTTAGAACAAATAATTTATTGATTTCAATTGTAATTGTGGATTTGTATGATATATCACCTTTAAAAAAATTAATAACATGATATATACATCAAATGGAATATTATTCAGCCTTAAAAAGGAAGGGAATTTTGACACTTACTACAAGACATTAGATTAAGTGAAATAAGTCAGTCACAAAAGGAGAAACACTGTATGATTCCACTTATATGAGCTTCCTAGAGTAGTCAAATTCATAGAGACTCTAAGTAGAAGCGTGTTGCCAGGGGCTGAGGGAAGGAGTGGATGGGAAGTTAATGTGTAATGGATACAGAATTTCATTTTGGCAAGATGAGAAGGTTCTGGAGATGGATGTTAGGTACAGCAGTGTGAATATATTTAATGTCACTGAATATATTTAATGCCACAGAACTGTGCAATAAAAAGTGGCCACACTGGCAAATTTCATGTTATATTTTTATCACAAAAAGAAAGGAAACAACATTTCAGGTTTTGTCAAGACAACCTACTGAGAATATAATAGAAAAATATGTGTATATTTACTATAATTTAATGCATTATACCATAGGTGATATCTTCAGTGAAACACACTGGGCCTGCTAAATTAACAAATGGAAAGAAAGGGTAAGTACTTAAAGAAGTTTACCACTTGAGAAAATGTCAAGAGAGTTTTTCATGAGTTTTTGGGCTGGACTAAATTTTGCCTATCCCAGAAAACTAGATAGGTATCTACCTTCACAGACTCGGGGGAGGAACCTTCCATATCTACCCATGTTGGTCATCTTAGTGTTTAATAATCTTTATAATCATTATAAAATCTTATATAAATCCCATCTTATGGACAAGCTTCCTTATTCATCCTTTACTGGGAAGAAAATGACTACTACTTATATTTTAGAAACAAATTTTGTAGTATGTGAAAACATTAATGAACTTGTTTTCTAGGACACATTTAAGAAAGATATCACGTTTTAATGCAGATTCTGGCTATCCTATCCATTCTGACTCAGAAAGTCAGGTAAGATTAAACTGAATAGATAAAATATATACTATCTTTTTAAAAATGTTTATTTATTTTTGAGGGAGGAAGAGAAAGAGCAAGAGTGGGAGAGGGACAGAGAGATAGGGAAAGAGAGAATCTCAAGGAGACTCCGTGCTATCAGTGTAGAGCCTGATGTGGGGCTCCATCTCACCAACTATGAGTTCATGACCTGAGCCAAAATCAAGAGTCAGAGGATTGACTGACTGAGCCACTCAGATGCCCCTACAATACGCAGTATCTTAATTAGTCTTCAGGTAAAAGCTAAAAAGTAGGAATAAAAGTGCAGAGGTTAAGTATTAATTGCCTTAAGGACATATGAAGGCTTTTTGCTTTAAAACATGTTTTCTACCAATAATAAATTGCTTCTAAAAATTTTTTTAAAACTATATAATTTGTTGTTGTTTTCTGTGCCAAAATTTTATATATGAATTTCTAAATGAGTTTCTCCTTACAGACTGAAACTGTGCAAGGGCTTGATGGTTGTGCTTCTTTGCTGCGGGACATTTTAAGAAATGAAGATTCAGGTATTTTAATTTTTTAAACGCCCTTTGCTAACCACCTTTTCTAAATTAATAATTCTCTTAATACAAATGAAGTTTTGTTTTAATTATTAATAGGTTCAGAAATAGCATATTCAGAAAATAGATATAATCCCAGATCTTTAGAAGGCAAAAGATTTGGATCCAAAAAGAAAGGACATGAAAAACATGTTTCTTCAGGAGTCCGGAAAGAAATTTGTAAGTATTTTCTCTGTTTTGTTTTTTGGGTTTTTTTTTTTTTTGATGTTTATTTATTTGTTTTGAGACAGAGAACGTGCACATGAGCACGCACAAGTCGGGGAGGGGCAGAAGGAGAGAATCCCAGCAGGCTCCACACTTTCAGTGCAGAGCCCAACTCAGGACTTGATCCCACAAACTATGAGATTATGACCCAAGCCCAAATCAAGAATCAGATACTTAACTGACTGAGCCACCCAGGCGCCCCTTTTTTTGTTTAAATATAAGCTTTGGGGTACCTGGCTGGCTCAGTCAGTGGAATATGAGATCGTGGGGTTGGATCTTGATCGTGGGGTTGAGTGACCCCCATGTTGGATACAGAGATTACTTAAAGAATAAATAAAATCTTTAATATATATATATATAATCTTTAATTATGAGGGTTTTGATAAACTATTGGGATTATGCAGTTGGTCTTTCATTTTAATAATATGTGGTTATTAAGGTGTATGTGTGTGCTTATGCTTCTCTTTCTCTATTCAGCTTCTAATTACTGGGTAGTTACTTTGTTTACTATCACTTTCCCAAGAAGAAAAGTAGAAAAAGTGACTGACTGGGTTTTGTAGAAGAAAAGGTTCAAACTCAGAATGACATTTGGGAGGTATATAGAGTTATCTTTGTTCTCCTTACCACTTCTTTCTATAGATAACCACAAATTGGTTTTGTTTCATGTGCATACTTACAGATACTAATTGATTTAAAATCATTTTATGTGTATATATCCTACATAGGTTTAGCAACTCAACTTGTTGAGCTGCACAGTTAGAATACATGGTACCTAAGAAGGTAAAATTCCAAGTTGGGTAGGTAAGTAAGGAAAGACAGCTTTCCACTGCTTAATGGTGAATGTAGCCAAGAATATTTTACATCCTCCCTGTTAACTTTGCTAACTTTATAAAGTGTAATAATTCAGCAAACAATAATTCAGTTTAGAACAAACAAGTTTTGATTATGTTGCCCCCTGGAGGCCTGTAGAACAAGATAGCCCAAAAAGGAGATGAAAATATCCACAATGGGAATTCAGATAGACAAGAATGAGACTAGCTAGTTCTGTGGTTCAGGCAGGCCAAAAATATCAGCGCAGCAGTGCATGATTAGAATCAGCTTAGGCAAGAGGTAAAGTCTAGAAAGTTATCCACAGCAACAGCCCTGAATATTAAGAGATCTGGATCCAGGCAAACAGGCTGAGAAAATGAGAGTAGAGCATTTATAGGAGTAGAGGTTGATGTTCAGAATGTCATGAGTTGGAGAATAAGGCAGAGAACTGAACAACTTACTAATCCATCTTGGAGGGTAGTCATTTTTAGCTTCATATTACCTTGACTTGCACTGTTCAAGAAGGTATTTAGGTGCATGTGGCCATTGAGCACTTGAAGTATGGCTAGTACAACCAAGGAGCTGAATTGCAAATGTTATTTACTTTAATTAACTTAAATTTGAAAACAGATACTTGACCCAGTTATTAGAAAACTTTTAAGCATGTTTGGAATAACTTGGATATATGAATCTACTTTTTCAACTATCAATTTTATTAAATCTAAATTCAGATCAGATATTTCTGATGAAAATTTTGCATCCAAGTTGAGATGTGCTTTGTGCTAGGTTTAAAAGATTTAATACAAAAATATCTAAAAATTTTATATTAATTACATGTTGAAATGTTAATGTTTCGGATATATTGATTTCAATAAAATGTTGAAATTTTACCTATTTTTACTTTTTTAATATAGCTACTGGAAAATTTTTAATTGCATACATGGTTTACATTATATTTCTATTGGGCAACACTGATCTAAACTAGGGACAAGCAGAGTATAGCTTGGTTTATTTATAAGTAATGTTTTGTTATTTATTTTGTAAATAAAGGTTTATTGGAGTGCAGCCATGCTAGTTCATTTATGTATTTTCTATGACTACTTTTGTGCTGCAACAATAGAGTTGAGTGTTGTGACAGAGACCATCTTGTCTGCTAAGCCTGAAATATTTATTCTCTAGCCTTTTAAGGAAAAGTGTGCAAACCCCTGGTCCAAATTCTTAAAGCCAAGGTCTATTTACTGGGGCCCAATGGACAAATAAAGGAATGGTAGCACCAATTGCTCATTCCTCTAATCTCCTCTTTTTTTTCTCAAGGCAGGCTATTTCTTGTCCAGGGCATTCCTCTTTAGGGAACTCTCATTTGGAATGTATGTTGCTGACAATGGTGCCATGGTAGCAACTTTCTGGATCCCAGCTTAACTGCTTACTAGTCACAGTTGCAACAGAAAAGAGATGGCAACACTCTAAGATAATTGAAGGAGGGTTTATTTACAGAGGAACTCATTACAAAGGAATGAGTGGGGTATAGGGAAACCACAAGGGATTATGCTAGCCCAGTGCAAGCAGCAGCAGCAGAGGCCTTAAGAGATGAGGTTAGGGAGAGGTTACTAGGACCCAGACACTGTTATTTAGAGTAGACTGCCATGAGAAGAGCGGTGAGCTTCATTTAAGGAACAAAGTTGACCCAAGTTTCTTCAAAGAGAGGGGTTTGGGAATAAATACTCTGACTTCATGCTTCTTCTTTCTTTGGTACTTGCAAGACTCCCAGTGGGTCAGATCCAATTGGACCCCTTTTGATGTATATCAAGTCTGGGACTTGATTTTTATTCTTACAGGCTAATAAGTTAGCCTTACTGTGTCATGGATGCTGGCAGGAGACACAAGATTCCTGGGTCAGAGACAAAGGACTTTATTACTCACACAGTAAATAAAGTAAGCAACATGTATGTTAGCGTATTTCCCCCTCACTCCCAATTCCTGTGGGGGTAATGTGATGGACCCAGATGGATGCTGCTCATCCTGTAGGTTTCTTTCAGCTGAGGAACACTGAGCTTGGGAAATCCATTGTGTTGGTAGTGAGCACTTGTCTCAGGGAAACATTACCTTATCCTTTGAGGTTATTCACTACAAACACAACCAAGAGAAATGGCCCAGATAAAGAGCTTAGGTCAAGGCCTTACTTTCTTAGTATACTGAGCAAGACACGTAGGAGCACAAGAGGCCCATGAGGACTGTCTCTTAACAGTGTAATCCATATGGATTAGCATCCCAGGAAGAGCAGTGTGGAGACAAGTAGAGGATGGATTTGGAGGAGCAGATGAGAGATACCTGGCTTTCTAGATCCTCAGACTCTAGAATTTTAAGGAATTTATTACAGCATGTTAACTAGTATCTTATGTATTATTTCAGTTTTAAGATACATTATCTTACTATTTTATGTTAACTGTCTCCTGGGGTGTGATCTTATGTATTTTCTGTCTGGAACCTGCCTGATCATTGAGTGTCTGTGGGGTCAAGCTCACCCACCTTATGCAGACTGGGAGTAAGGAGGCAGAAAGGCAGTTCCAGAAATGCATGGAGCTTCTTGAGAGTGCTCCCGACATTTAAAGAAAAAACATTTTTTTAATAAGCAACTTTTTACATTTGATAGCTGTTGAATGCTATGGGCACATGGCTCTGCTTTCAGTAACATACATCTATTGCTGCCCTCACCTTGGGGAAATAAACTGCTACAGGGAGAGCATTGATTGCCCCCTTCAAGTCTAGGTGTTCTTTTACATATTTCAAATTATAATAGGCATCCAGCAGCTCTTCTCTGTAGTGGTTATTTGTTCTATATGAGTGGCAGAAATTATCTTACCACTGGACAATGCTTGTACATCCAAGCAGTAGTGCTTGTATAGAAGCTAGGATTCAAGGACTAAAGAAGTTTTGTGGACTGAATAATGAGTACATTCCTTTCATGAGTTCTAGTTATCAACTGACACCAATTAGACATATCATCATCCTAATGTGTTAGGTAACATTTTCATGTAGGGTGGTTTGGTGTAATGAACAAGAGCAAGAAAATATATCTTATTTGTGTTTGTGTATTAACAGGCTCATTTTGTTGGTGGTGGTTTGGCTGTTTTTTTTTTTTTTTTTAATTTTAAAATTAGTAGTAATTTAAATGCAGTCTTTTATTTATTTATTTATTTTTAAAAATTTTAAGTTTATTTTTTTTGAGGGGGGGGGGTCAGGGGAGGGGCAGAGAGAGAGGGAAAGAGAGAGTATCCCAAGCCGGATCCACATTGTCAGCAAGGAGCCCGAAGGGGGCTTAAACTCACAAACCATGATATCATGACTTGAGCTGAAATCAAAAGTTGACCACTTAACCAACAGAGCCACCCAGGTGCCCCTAAATGCAATCTTTTATATGAATTTATGGTTTTTACCTTGTCTTGAATAATTTGCTTTAAGATTTGCCTCTTAAATACAAATCTTTAGCATTATCAATAGAGTTTTGTATAGACTAAGTTAATAAAGGAATAGATTGAGTCATTTTAATTCTAAGGCTTTGATTTTTTAAGAGATATGTTTGAAGTTTATTAATTTATGTTGCATGATGACATCTTCTAGCAGATGTAGAGGCATAATAGTGTAGCTCGGCTTTATCAGAGATTGTGAAAACTACTCCTTGAAAAGAAGGTGAATGAGAGCCAATGCTTGGGACCCCTAACTGTAAAATCTAGAATTCATCAAACCAGGCAATTCTGTCTTATAGGACCAAAGAAAATACAAGTGCAGAAGAGAGACCAGGAATCAGGAGGAAAGGAAGACCAGTGTGCAGGATAGCCATGGGCTGCCTGTGATCTCATCCTCCACCATTTTAGGTTTCAAAGCTAAAAATATTTTAGAGATACTTTTCTACTTGATTTATTATAAAATTGTATTTCCAATAAGAAATAATTTTTTTGCAGAAATGTTCATTAACCAGTTTGTTGCTCATCTATTCAGATAATGAAGAATAACTTCTTTTTCGTTTTAATCACCTCAGAGGGCACATGTTTAGAGGTATAGTGTTGATATCGGATGGGAATATTTGTGAATATGAAATATTTACTTGTCTGAGTTAAGACTTTGTAGCAATTTGGTAATAGATCTAACATTAAGTTCTTACTGTGTGCTAGAAGTAGGTGATACTTTTATTATCATTTTTATGATGAGGAAGAAGAGGCCAAGAGAGGTTAAGTTAATTTGCCAAAAGTTACTCAGCTAGTAACTGTTAGAACTTGTACTCAAGTCTGGGAAATATGTTCACAGGAATAGATCACCTCAAAAGGAAGCATACCCCAAGTCTAAATAGAAGCATCTACTATCTCATCCATTTTCATTGTCAAATAATAATTTAGTAGTTTTTTTCTTTAGATTTTTTTTTCAATCTTCATTGGTTATATTAGTTAATCTGCCTTTAACTTTTTGCTTTTACATGTAAGTTGTATGCTTTGGCAATGTTTTTATTTTTAGTAAGCTATATATATTTGGAGAATTCCATACCATTTTTTAAAACTTCATTTTTTGAACAATGAGTAACTTGCATAAATCAGTTGCACAAATTGACAAATTTTTGCATATGTATACACTCATGTAGCTTCCACCCAGATGAAGATACAGAACATTTTTAGCACCCTACCATGCTTCTGCCCCATCATCATCCTTACCACCTACCCTCATCCTTAAGTAACTAGTTTTCTGACTTCTATCTGCACTGGAGAATTTTACCTATTCTGCATTGGAGAATTTTACCTATATTTGAACTTCATATAAATATACTTATATACTATGTAGTCTGTGTCTGACATCTTTCATACATTATGTCTGTCAGATTCATAGAGGCAGTTGAAAAATGAGTAATTTGTTCTTTTCCATTGCTGCATAGTGTTCCATTGTATGAGTATACCACAGTTTATCCATTTCTACTATTCATGGCTATTTGGAAGTTAACATTTTTGGCTACTGCAAATAAAGCTGTTGTGAATACCCTTGTACAGATCTTTTGGTAACCATGAACACTTACACCTGGGAATACATTTGCTGTATCTAGAATATATATTTAGCTACTACCAAAATCTAGATATTTTCTGAATTTATTTTGCACCCTGATAACCAATGATCTACCAAGAACACTCTCATTTCTGTTAATAATCTTATAGAAAAAGTTTGTGAAGGGGATCTCATTAGGGAAATAGATCTTGATACTTTTCTCTCTAGATCTCTAGAGTAGTGCTATGTAGAAAACATTGCTTTTCATGTATTAGTTTATTAATTCCAGGTTTCTCCCTTGTACTACTTTGTAGGTAGACTAATAATGAGACTCTATGGGGGCAAATAATGAAGCACAAGATACAGCCCTGCCTAAAGAAGCTTACAGTTTAGTCAGATAGACAAGAGAATGAAAGATAAGCAATATAGTGTAATGTGCAGGTGACATATAACTCATATAGACACTATGTGCTCTGGGATGGTGAAGAGCGGTCATTGGAGTAGAATGATTGGAAAAGGCTTCATGGAAGAGGGAAGCCTTCAGATGAGCCTTGGTGCGTGGGTAGAATTGAGTTGGAAGAATGGTTCATCACAAGTAATGTTATAGGAAGGTGAGAGAAGCTTTTTGTGTGTCTAAATTGACTTGACTGGAATGAAAATTTGAGTTGGAAAAAGTTGGTGGGAAAAGTTGGTTGTGGTCAGGCTTTGGAAACTTTAAATGCCAGGTTAAGATTTTCTTTGAGGGCCCATTGTCTAGATTAAGTACACTTTTATTCTTGGTCTTGGAGCTCTGATTTTTTAAAAAAAATGATCCAAGCATTCAAATTTTTACAGACTATTCTGTCTCTCCTATTCCGTTTTCCCCTGAGAGCATGAACTGGACAAGGAGCAAGGTGAAAGAGTTTTACTGGATTTTTAAAATAACACCCTTAAAGAGGGGTCTTATAATTGAAGGAGAGATTTCACAAATACCATTTAATAGAGACTTTAAAGATGTAGTATAGATAATTTTTGACTGGAGAGCTTACACAATTCATTAACTACTTTTAAAAGAGAATTTGAGGTGATTTTCTTTAGGGGGTGATAGTGGTAAAGCCCTTCTGTTAAGTATATGGTGAATTGAGCTATTTCTGAGAGTCTTTTTCTTCCCTTGTATTTTATGATAAAAGTTTTTGAAGAATCCTATTTCAAGAATTTTTTTTCCTTCTTCCACACTAGTATCTTCAGATAATAAGAAATATGTACCTAATGAAACTTCTGCTGGAAGTGAGAGAGACTCATCAGATATACCACAGAATTGGTCATTTCAAGATCATTATAGAATGTATTCACCGATAATATACCAAGCCCTCTGTGAGCATGTGCAGACCCAAATGTCACTGATGAATAACTTGGCTTCAAAGAACAACCCTGATGGAATTCCTGCTATACCCTACCATACCATGTCTGGTTCTGGTTAGTATGAATGATGTTTTAAAATGCATGAATATAAACTCTAATTAAGTTTCCTACTTTTTGTAAAAGCAGTATGAGATGTGATAACTTTTCCCCCTCTTACCTTTTAGAGTCTCAGGCAACTCCACATTCTAGTTATGGCTTACCAACCTCCACCCCAGTCCAGTTACTTCAGCCTCCATCCTGCCCTCCTATGGTTCATTCTGTGGGTACATTTTATACATTCTACAAATAATTATTTGCCTTTAGAAATTGTCACCTTGAGAGAGAAATTTGAATTTACTGATTGTAGTAATGCCCTAGGATGTAAATACTAATTATTCAAATTACTTTTTACTAGAAATATTTTACCCATTCATTAAGGACAATGTGGGAGGGGGAGGGAAAGAGATCAGTAGAAAAAAGAAATCACCCATACCTACCACTTAAGCACAATTGCTGTTAACATATTGATAGAACACTTTCTAATCACTTAATTCTCTGATTTTGTTTTCTGGTTTTTATTTAAGTTTACCTTCTTTTAAGAATATGGTCATAATTAAATTTTATAAGTTTTATATACTACTTTTTTTATTTAGCATTTTACTGTGAACGTGTTTCTGTATTAATATATACCTTTTGTAAATTTTTAATAAGTGAATGAATACTCTAGTTAGTGGATATTCTGTGTTCTATGTAATTGCTCCCCTATGGTTAGACATTTAAGTAATAGCTTTTTACTACCATAACAGTTCTGTAAACATGTTTGTGCAAAAGCTTTTTGTATGTTTGAGCTTATTTTCTTGCAATGCAATTTCCCAAAGTGGAAGTTTGTTTCAGTCCCAAGGTGGACTGATTTTTGATGCCTTTAAACCATATGTGATATTTGTAAACAATTTATTGTAGTCATGGCTTTATAATGTTCCCATATTGCAGGGGGAACTAATTAATAAGCTTGAAAAAACTAGAATATTGTGCTGAGGGGAAATCTGGCTTCCTCACTGGTGATCTATAACTCCATTCTGCAGAAGTCATTTTCTAATATTTCTGGTTTGAGTTGATTATAGTTAATGCCTACAAGTCATTGCTCACATTTTTGAAGGCTTACCTTGTTTTTTTCTGTCTTTAGGAAGTTCAGACTGATGGTGACAACCAGTTTGCATCACAAGGTAAAACTGCTTCTATGAACTGTACAAATGTTCTACAGAATTCCTTCAGTACTGGTCTTGGAGTTCCACGCAGCCTGCCCAAAAGTGACAGGCCACCTCTTCCACCATTCCAGCAGCTGGGTCTTGTCAGTGGGATTCTGCCACAACACGAAGTTCCTAAGGAACCAGACCTACTAAAATGTTTTCAAACATATATGAATCTATTGCATTCTCGTCAGCACAGTCAGACACACCAAAGCCCCACTCTGTTTCCACCAGCTTTCCTGTCCAGTAATGAAGATAGATGTGCCAAAGAACACATTGGAGAAGTCCCAAGTGAAAGAAAGGATTTAAACATACACATGCAAGATTCAAGAATAAAGGATGTGCAGAAAGCAAAAAATGTGAACCAGAGTGCTGAAAAAGTCAGAACTATAAAGTATTTGTTGGGAGAGCTCAAGGCCCTGGTAGCAGAGCAAGGTATATGAGCACTTTTAAAATGAATTTCTGTGGTGGTAATGCTAAATAGCAGTATCATATTATTTAGTCACCATTTAAATTTAGAAAAATCAACAGAGTTTGTGATATTTTCCATAGGAATATGTCTTGAGCTAATAAGGAAGTGAGTTCTGCCTATTTTATTGTTTAGATTTTGATCCCTCATGTTTCCTATGGGTTTGAAATGTACAAGAAAGAATCAAAACAGTCTTTTACTTGCAAGCATGTATTCATTCTACTTGATTCCGAAGGACCTTGGAAAGATTCAATCAAAGAGAATTTATAGCCATAAACTTTTAGGGGTTAGAAGACCCCTAAAGATGATTAACTCCCTAGCATAGACTGGTAATTTTTCCTATTTTAAAAAGATGCAGAGATTTTCTTCCTATAATTTCTTTAATAACCAACTGTTGCAAAGGTTTAACAAATCTGACTCGGAGGAGTAATCCAAACTTTTTAATGCCCTTTTCAATTTACTTGTGGGTTTTTTAATTAAATCAAGACAAATGTCTCAGATGGAATTATGAGATATTTGAGCCAAGTTGTATTCATTTGTTTTCATTCTGTGTATATGCTAAATAATGGCTTTCACTTGGAGTGAGTTACAGTTTTGGCATCTTAGAAAACACAGTAATTGATTGTGGAAGCACTGACTGAATACCTAATATTTTCAGACAAAAAGAAATTCCAAATCTTAAAATGTCTTATAGGAAGAACATAGCACTATTAATTTGAAGGCTCAATATATTAAAATCTCTGTGTTTTCAGACTTTCAATTTATCACTATTCTCTTGACCAAATACTGAATCATAACAGTAATAATAAGAGTAATAATGTTAGGTATCATTTATTGGATACTTACATGTGCCTGGCACTGTGCTATTTTATATGCATTATCTCATTTAATCCTCACAGCAATCCTATGAGGTATTGTTGTTATCTCCAGGTAACTATGGAGAAGAAATCTAGGCTCAAGAGTTAAGAAGTTTGACTAAAACTCTATTGCTAGAAAATGGCAGAGCTCAGGTCTCTGCCTCTAATGCTTATGATCAAAACCATTCTACAAAGGATTGGTAGGGAACTTCTCAGTAATTGTTTACTATGTGTTCAGATGTTTACTATGTACATATACTTTACATTAGGGGGCTAAAATACCCGTGGGATTGGGGCACCTGGGTGGCTCAGTGGTTAAGTGTCCGACTTCAGCTCAGGTCATGATCTCACAGTTTGTGAGTTCAAGCCCCGAGTTGGGCCCTGTGCTGACAGCTCAGATCTTGGAACCTGCTGCGGATTCTGGGTCTCCCTCTCGCTGCCCCTCCTCCACTCATGCTCTGTCTCTCTCTGTCTCTCAAGAATAAATAATAAAACATTAAAACACCCATGGGATTGAGTCACATTTTATAATTTAAAATATACTTTCTACTTCTTTAGGGTATAAGAGAGTTAATATTATAATTATTAAATGTTTTTAGTCGACAGAAAATTTGAATGGAAATGAAGGGGCAAATATAAAAGGACAAAAGATCTAAAATCCACCTACCTGTCTGTTTGCCACCTCTAAAACCATGCACTCTCCACAATTAATAGCAGAAATGGTACTGCTTTTGATGCAACACCAAATAAGGTGTGACTGGTTGTTTTAAATCTACTTTATAATATTAAATACTAAAACCTTATCAGAGAAGATCCTCCCTCAATATTTTGCCAAATTGAATCACCTAAAGAGAATTATTTGCTCATGCCAGGATCAAAGGTTGTGTTGTAAACGTTAATACTGTAATCAATTCTAGGAATCCCTTCAGCAATGATAAGGAATCCAGTAGTCCTTTGGGAATATGAATATGAACTGGGAAACATAGTTATCTTCTTACTAGACTCTTTAACTGGAAAAAAAACCAAAACACTAATAATCCTGTGATTGAAGATTAATCTTTAGTTTACTGAATTTTTTTAGAATTCTTTTGAGTAAGCAAATTCAGGCAGCAGAAAAGAGGAAAATAAAATTTATATATCAAATTTATAAGTAATCAAGTTGTTTATAGCAAGTATGTACATATCTGGGAAATTTTCTTTTTTAGTAATATACATAAATAATCTTATCCAAAAGCAACTAATGGTATTGTTTTTATTATTTCTTTGCCCGTACATAGAGGATTCAGAAATTCAGAGATTGATTACAGAATTGGAGATGTGTATATCTCTGCTTCCAGCAATAAGTGGAAACACAAATATTCAAGTTGAAATAGCACTGGCTATGCAACCACTAAGAAGTGAAAATGCCCAGTTACGCAGGTAAGCATTGTTCTTTGCATATTTTTGTCATTTGCAGAGATGTCCCATGGCCAGAACAAAGGTGCGAAATGAGATATCTAGGACTCTGTGTGAAAAATAGATTTAGTATTTTATTGTGTTTCTACTTTTACCTCTCCATTTCTGAACATTGCCAGCATTCTCTAACTTCTCTTCTGTTGCTTCTGCTCACTGGTACGTCTTTCCTCCCACCTCCTTTACCTCCATCGTCACTTGGTCATAGGGTACAGAGGAAAAATGAAGTTCCTCAAGGTATTTGTCAGGCTAGTCTAGGCTCTGCTGCAATATGAAACTTAAGAATCTCAGTGGTATAGCACGGTGAAAGTTTCTTTCTCCCTCATGCCGAGACCAGCATGGGCCGTCATCCTAGGACGCAGGATTTAGATTCCCTCTATCTTCTGAGGCCACTGTCTCATGAGATAATGTTTTTCAGGGAAAAGAGAACATGGATCTGGCACACCGTCTCTGTACCTCCCAGCCCAGAAGTGACAGTCTCACTTCCACTTCTATTTTGTGGGCTAAAATGGGGCAATGACACATATGGTCGTGCCTAATGTAAAGGTCTGGGACATAACATTTTCCCATACTGCCCGTGCACCCCGGAAGGAAAGGAGAACCTGATCGGGGTGAGCACCAGTAGCTCCACCACACTCAGTCACAGAAAACACTCAGTTAAATTCTTAGATATTTTGTCTTTTGGCTATCATAACTTATGTTGGAAACCATTTACATATTATTAGCAATATCCTAACTTTGCGTGTTTCAGCGATGACCACCAAGGCCACTACTCCAGGGTTTATACTTTGCAGAGAATTAGAATCCATTTTCAGTGCTTCTGCAGCACTGCAGTGTGAGTGCGTCCTGAGAAGGTATTAAGAGTTGTATGAGCTGTAGACATTGTATTGGGTAGGACCTGCAAGGACCTGCACAAACATTTTTAAGAAATCAGAAAGCAGTAAAATAGGACTCCTAGTTGGGAGAGCAGCTTAAATTTATAGATCTGGAGCCTGCAAAGGCATGACACCTAGTGAGATTTGCTTGCTTAGGATTATTTCTCTAATGGTCATTAGTCTCTAAGATACTATGATATAAGATGAGGTTGCTGGTTTTAAATTTTAATAATAACGTCTTCAGTTCTGACCTAGGCGATAGCATTAATTTTTCAAAATAAAAAACAAGTATGAATAATAGTAATGGTAATAGCCAGGAGTACTACTAATATTTATTGAATGTTTCTGATGTGCCAGGTTATGTCCTTTATATATGTCATCTCTTTAAATTCTCAGAATGGCTCTGTTGTGTTATTCTCATTTACACATGAGGAAACCAATGCACAGAGAGGTTATATAACTTATCCAATGTCATGTATATAAGAAGATTCAAACCAGGCAGTTTGCTTTTAGAGGCCAAATTATCTTAATTTGTACACTTCTGCATTGCTTTTGCTAGGAAGTAGAATCTAACTTACTTATCCTTCAGTACTTCAATATTTAAGTGTATTTTGTGGAACAAAACTGTACTGTAAGCTGTTTGAAAGAAATATGTTTTTAAAGGTATGACTGTCAAGTAATTTTTTTTTTCTTAAATAAACATACCAGAACTTAGTCTCAGACTATTGTCTGTTTTAACATGTGCCGATGGGAAGTATCAGGAGTTCTTATTTATTTTCCTTCTTTAGAACATTTTAGAATTGTTTTAGGAGCTAATTTACAAGCCACTCAGGAAAATGAGACATACTACTTTATTGGTCACTGCTTGTGTTTAATTTTTTAAAAAGGTATTAGTTTGATGTTCAACCACTTTCTTCAGACATGGCACCAGATCTTTTTGGTTCTGTGTCCTTAGAGGACAAAGATTATATAGCATACTATTCCCACTGTTTACTTGACCTTCTAAAGATGAAAATATTGAAAAATAAAGAATTTGTCTGTTTGTCTTTTTAGTGGAATGAGGTTTCCAGCAGAGGTATAGGAAATTTTGTGCCTCTTTGGTAACTTTATTTGGAAAGAGTCATCTGTAATTTCCATTATACATAGGTTTATTAAAAAGTGTTTTTCAGCATTTTCAATCAAAAACATTTTTTTTTCTGTCCGGACATTTAGAAACTACATGTTTCTATTTAGCCAGAAAAGTGATCTTTCAGGACTTCTCTTGGAGTTTATTGCCATCTTGTGGCTTAAAAAAAATAGCCAGGTGCAATGATTCTATGGTATTTGGGCATGGCAATTTGGGCTGCACAATTTTTATTTGGAACTTCTGATAAAATGCTCAACATTTAGCCTTCCTCGTCCCTTCCCATGAAATATCTATAGTGCCCAATTCATTGTGACCCCCAAAAGCCCTGGCACATTCCCAGATTTCCTGCATGAGGTTTTGCAGGGTTACTACTTCCAGTTAAGAACCATTGAGCTAGAGAGTTCCTTAATATTTATAGGGTAGGTTAGAATTCATGACCACTTCCTGACTTTAGACTCAAGTCTGAGACCACTATGTACTCACAATAGAACAACAACAACAACAAAAATGAAATAGAAGTGAGTGGGAGGAGACATGGGTGGCATTTGGTCTTTGGGCTTAGTCATTTGACAGATGGTACATAATTCTCTCAGATGGAAGCCACTGGAGGAAGAATATATTGTTTATTTGTTTATTCATGTTATTTTTGAGTTCGAAGATAGGGAAAAGCCTGTGAGTTAAGATTTAGATATGCAGAGTTTGTCATTTAGACCATCTGGAGATCTATACGGTAATAAGTAGAGCACAGGAACAAGATCCAGGATAGAAATGCAGACTTGGGAGTTACTCCCTGAACACATTTTTGTTGAGTTATAGATTTGGCACTGTTGTAGGCACTGGAGAAAACGGTGATTAAGAACAAGTGATTTGTTAAAAAAAAATGAACAAAAAAGCCTAAGTGATTTGTGAAGTGATGTGACCTAGGATGGAGCTAGAGTGATGCTAAGCAAAATTAGTCAGGGAAAGACAGATACAATATAATTTCACCCACGTAGAATTTGAGAAACATAACAGATAACATAGGGGAAGGGAAAGAAAAATAAGATAAAAACACAGAGGGAGGCAAACCATGAGACTCTTAAATACAAAGAACAAACTGAAGGTTGCTGGAGGGGAAGTAATTGGGGGAATGGGCTAAATGCGTGATGGGCTTAAGGAGGCCACTCCTTGGGATGAGCACTGGGTGTTACATTGTAAGTGATGAATCACTGGGTTCAACTCCTGAAATTTATACTACACTGTATGTTAACTAACTTAAATTTAAATAGATTAATTAAAAAAAAAAAGAACAAGTGATTTGTTATCAGCGTGTAAGTGGTAAATTCATCAGGAAGGTATAGAGTACGAATGTAGGCAAGGGTGAACTGGTGGGAATAACAGCTTTTTAGGGAAAGGACACAGGAGGAGGAGACTGTGAGAGAAACCCAAGAAGGAGCAAGTCAGGATATGGCAGGAAAGCTGGGAGAGGGATGTCACAAAAGCCATGGGAAGGAAGACTTTATAGGAAAGATCTTTGCATAGCATTCAGACTAAACAGACTGACAAAAGAGATAAAAGAGGGTCGAGAATAAACATCACCAGATGAATTGCTCAAAGAAAACCCAAGAAAACCTGAAACAGTATTCCATAGTTTTAAGGAAATTAAGGATAATAGAATCCTTCTTAAAGGCAGAAAAAGAGAGAATGTTTAAAGGAGAAAAGACAGGAAAAGGAGAAGAAAAGTGAATTAGATGAGGTCAGGAAAATGAAGCAAAAAATCTCACAAAAATGAAAACAAAATAAACAAATATGAAGTCAGGGACCTTATATTCCATTAGGATATTTTTTATATTCCATTAGAACCTAAGTAATATGAACGCTCATTTTTGTTGTTTTTTTAGGTTTTGCTCTTTTCCCCCCAAATCTTTTGGTTTCTTTTTTTTTTTTTTTTTTTTTCAACATTTTTTATTTATTTTTGGGACAGAGAGCGACAGAGCATGAACGGGGGAGGGGCAGGGAGAGAGGGAGACACAGAATCGGAAACAGGCTCCAGGCTCCGAGCCATCAGCCCAGAGCCTGACGCGGGCTCGAACTCACGGACCGCGAGATCGTGACCTGGCTGAAGTCGGACGCTTAACCGACTGCGCCACCCAGGCGCCCCAAATCTTTTGGTTTCAATTACTACTAAATTCATAGTTCAGTGGCTCCAACCAGCCTTCACTTATTCTTCTTCCCAAACCCTTTTTCAAAAAAAGTATTGATATATACATATATATATATATATATAAATATAATTGATATATACCTATATATATAATTGATATATATATGATTTTGTGGTAAGCAAACATATATATAATTTTGTGGTAAAATATATATGACATATTTGTCTTTTTAACCATTTTGTAAGTATACATTTCAGGGTCATTAAATACATTCACAATGCTGTGTTCCCACAACCACTATCTGTTTCCCCCAATTTTTTTCATCCCCAACATAAACTTTGTACCCATTAAACAGTAATTGCCTTTCTTCCTTCCCCTTAGCCTCTGGTAATGTCTGTTATCTTTTCCATGTGAATTTGAGAAGGCTGAATGTTTGTCCCTTTTATTTGCTGCTGTATTTCTAGTGCTGAGAATTGTGCCTAACACTCTGATAAATGTTTGTTAAATGACTGAAGGCATGGTGGATAAGCTTGAAGAAACAAAACAAAATAGAGAATAATTAAAAATTATTGTAAAGAAGATACATATGGAAGAGAAACAAAGAATGCAAAATTTGGCATAATTAGCGTTCCTGATAAAGAGAACAGAACAAATGGATTAAAGATAAAAGATATGTAAGGGTGACTGGATGGCTCAGTCGGTTGAGCGTCCGACTTTGGCTCAGGTCATGATCTCACAATCCGTGAGTTCGGGCCCCGCGTCAGGCTCTGTGCTGACAGCTCAGAACCTGGAACCTGTTTCAAATTCTGGGTCTCCCTCTCTCTTTGCCCCTCCCCCACTCATGCTCTGTCTCTGTCTCTCTCTCTCTCTCTCTGTCAAAAATAAATAAACATTTATAAAAAAAATTTTTTTTAAAGATAAGTAAATAATGGGAAATTTAGTAATCTAAAGATCTGTGTCAGAGGATCAGCAGGGCATTCAGGATCCCAGGAAAACTATTATAATGATCCACACCAACACATAAGCTAATAAAGTCACTATATCATAAGGATAAAATAAAATTAACTTTTATAGACACTCAAAATAAAAGCAAATATATAAAAAGAAAAATATCAGGCTGGCCTCAGCCTTTTCATAGGAATATTCATTGCCTGAAGATCTTAGAACATTATTTACAAAGAGCTAAGGGAAAGTAAGGATGCCCCAAGAATCCCATATGTGACCCAGCAGTCCTTTCCATGTAAAGTCAGCAGTCATAATCTCAGGAGTGCAAGAACTTAGAAAATACGGCACTCTTGGACTCCTTTAAAACGAACAAAAAAATCATTGAATGGCAAATTCCAGTCAACCAAGAAATGAATTCAAATAAAGGAGTGGATTAGAGATGAACATTGAATCTATGCATAGAACTAAGACAACTATGGGAATTAAGGTTACAGAGTAGAATGTGTTAGTAATCTTCACAATATAGATTCCAAAATTAATGTTTTTATATCCTATTTCCTTTATTTAAAGTTATCTAGGAATAATATTTCATGAGGTAGAGAAATATTTGTCTAAAGTTCATTAGTTCTAATTTTACTTGTTACTTTTTCCTTCAGATAAAATCATGTAATCCTAAATTCAATACATAATATTTTAAAATAGTATTTTTTTAATGTTTATTTATTTTTAAGAGAGAAGAGAGACAGAGTGCAAGTAGGAGAGGGACAGAGAGAGAGAGGGAGACACAGAATCTGAAGCAGGCTCCAGACTCTGAGCTGTCAACACAGAGCCCGTCGTGGGGCTTGAACTCACAAACCGTGAGATCCTGACCTGGACCGAAGTCGGCCACTTAATTGACTGAGCCACCCAGGCACCTATAAAATAGTATTTGTAATATTATCCTATTATTTAAAAATTCTGTTTGGCTAATTTTTTTCCTCTTTCTATAGGCTTAAAAAATGTCTAAATGATATCCAACAAGTAGTGATTATTATTTCTGCTTAGAATTGTGCTAGAGGTTCTAACTAGTAAAATAAGGCAAAAAAAGGAAATAAAAGTCTTTTATTTATTTAATTTTTTTAATGTTTTTGTAATGTTTATTTTTGAGAGAGAGAGACAAAGCATGAGTGGGGGAGGGGCAGAGAGAGATGGAAACACAGAATTGGAAGTAGACTCCAGGATCTGAGCTGTCCACAACAGAGTCCCATGCGAGGCTCAAACTCATGAGCTGTGATATCCTGACCTGACTTAAGGATCCTCAAGTCCAACATTTACCCAACTGGGCCACCCAGGTGCCCCTATAAAAGCCTTTTAAAGTACAGGCTGTATTATTCACAGGTGACATGATAGTCTTTGTAGAAAATACTACAGAACCTACAAAAAAGCAACTAAAATTAATAAATGGGTCTAGCAAGGTTGTAGGATATGAGATCAATATACCGTAGGCAATTATATTTCTATATACTGGCAATGAACAATTTGAAATGAAATTTAAAAACAATACTTTTAAGAGTATTGTCAAAAAATATGATCAATTTAGGGGTAAGTTTGATTAAAAACGTGTGAGACCTGTATACTGAACATTATAAAACATTGCTGAGAGAAATTAAAGAAGACCTATATAAGTGAGAAATAAACCAGATGCATAGATTAAAAGACTTATTATTGTTAAGATGTTAGTTCTCCCCAAATTGATCTATAGATTCTATGTAATTGTGGTCAAAATCCCAAGAGGTTTTTCTGTAGAAAGGTGATTCGAAAATTTATATGGAAATTCAAAGAATCTAAAATAACCAAACCAAAGCAACTTAAGGAAAGGAGAATAAAATTGGTACTATACTATTTCAAGACATAAAGTTATAGTAATCAAGACATTGTGGCATTGGTGTAAGGAGAGACATGTATAATTGAAACAGAATGGAGTCCAGAAATAAACTCACACACAAAGGTAACCAATTCTTGACAAAGATGCCAGGGAAATTCAATGGGGAAAGAAAGAATAACCTTTTCAATAAACAGTGCTGGAACAATTGGAGAGCCATATACAAAACAAAAACAAAAACAAAAAAAGGAAAGAAAAAAAAACCTCTTCAAACTTTACCTTACACCACATATAAAAATTAACTTGAAATAAATCACGTCTAAATGTATAACTAAAATATACAGAACTTATAGAAAAGATAAAAAAAATCTTAGTCATTCTGGGTTAGAAAAGATTTCTTAAATATAACGAAAAATATAAGTAGAAAAAATTTATAAGTTGGACTTCATCAAAATATAAAATTTGCTCTTCAAAAGACACTATTACTAAAAGTGAAGAGGCAAACAACAGAGAATATTTGCAATACATTTAATGAAGGACTTATACATATAGGACATATGAAGAACTGTTACAACTCAAAAAGCTGGCAAAGTATTATAATGGACACTACATCAAAGAAGATAGATGGATATCAAATAAGCATATGAAAGTATCTCATCATTAATCATTAGGAAAACGCAAACTAAAACCATGATGAGATAACACTACATATCCATTAGAATGGCTAAAAATTCAAAAGACTATACCAGATGTGAGTAAGGATGTGGAAGAACTGGCACTTGCATAATTTACTGGTGGGAATATAAAATGGTACAAATACTTTGGAAAATAGTTTGGTAGTTTCTTAGAAATTAAACATAAACCATATGATCCAGTCATTTTGTTCTTAGGTATGTATTCAGAGAAGTAAAAGCATATGTCCACATAAACACTTACTTGTGAATGTCCATAACATTCAAGCTAATGTCTGTTAGCAGGTGAATGGATAAACAGATGGTGGTATGTTCACACAATAGAATACCATTCAGTAGTGGAAAGGAAAGAACTATTGATATGTGCAACAGCATGGATGAGTCTCAAAATCATTATGCTGAATGAAAGAAGGTGGGATAAGTATGTATCATATGATTCCATTTACAATATAATTGTAGGGGTGCCTGGGTGGCTTAGTTGGTTAAGCATCCAACTCGATGTCAGTTCAGGTCATGATCTCACAGTCATGGAATCGAGCCCCACATGGGGCTCCATGCTGGGCATGGAGCCTGCTTGAGATCCTCTCTCTCCCTGTTTCTCTGTTCCTCCCCTGCTCATGCTCTTTCTCTCTCTCTCAAAAAAACAAAACAAAACAAAACAAAAACTAATATAATTGTATACTATATAAATATATAGTATAAAATTCCAGAAAATGCAAACTAATTTATAAATTAGTGGTTGTTTGGGAAGGGGATATTATGAAATGGAGCATGTGGAAATTTTGGGGTGTGATGAATATAGTAATTGTGGTGATGGTTCCACCACATCATATGTTAAAAACTAATCAAATTATATACTTCAAATATGTGCAGTTTAATATGTTTTATTTTAATAAAGCTATATTTAAAAACAATAAGTACACTGAAAAAAGAAATATTTGCCTAAATGTCAGCAGTTCTTTTCCTTTGTTTAAATCAAGTATATGAAAATATAATACATAATATTTGCTAAAAACATGTGCAACTATTTAAAAAGATTTTTTGTCATATCATTTTTTATAGAATAGTCATGTTTTATTTTTTTTAATGTTTGTTTATTTTTGAGAGAGACAGAGTGTGAGTGGGGGAGGGGAGGAGAGAGATGGAGACAGAATCCGAAACAGGCTCCAGGCTCTGAGCTGTTAGCACAGAGCCCGATGTAGGGCTTGACCTCACAAACTGTGAGATCATGACCTGAGCTGAAGTCGGACACCCAACCGAGTGAGCCACTCCAGGTGCCCCTAGATCAATTATGTTTTAAAAGTCTGGCTTTGAAAACTGGGAATGAGAGGGAAGGAGAATAGGTAACTGTACAGTTGGGTTGGAGGGAATATCTTCTTAAATATGGGGGCTGTTTTGTTAATCTTCTCAGCTGAGGCACATGAGCCAGTAAAGAGTGAGAAGCTGTAGGTGCAGAAGAGAAAAGGCGTGGAATAGGAGCAGAGTCCTTTAAGGTAGAGGAAGAAATGGGATCGAGGAAGTTGATGAGGTTCCCCTTCTCTAAGACTAGAAGAAAGAGGTGAGGATTAGTGTATATATATGGATACATTTGTACACCCTGGGCAGAAGGATAACAGTTTGTCCCCAAGCCATATTATTTTTAGTGAAAACAGGAAAGTATCCTACTGAGAGTTGGAGGATAGGAATGACAGGCTTACAGTGAGGGATGAGAGTTTAGGCTGGTCATATAAGGGAAGAAGAGAAGAAATTAACCATGGATGTACAAAAAGATTGTCAAGCAAAGCTTCTGTCACATACTTGATGTGTAAGAGGACCTCAGTACCTTCTGTTTTCCTAGAAAATACCAAAAGCAGCATTCTAGTTGGAGTTGCAGATTGCCAGTCTCTGTTGCCTTTTCTAGATTCTCACTCTTTATTATAAAGGGGAAATTTCAGAAAAGTAGAATTGTACTGAAACAAACATGGGATTGTATAATACTGTTGTACTTCTGTAGCTTGCTTTTTTTCATTTTATAATGTGTCTGGAAGATATTTCCATGTCAGTACATGTAGATATCTCTTTTTAAAAACAACACCTGTGTATTAGTATTTCTTATTATGGATGTACCATAATTTATGTGGCATTTTAAGTTATTTCTAACTTCTCGCTATTAAATATTGCTATTGTGAACATCTTTGTATATATCTAAAGATTGTAGATGCTTTTGCACATGTACTACCGTTGACCCTTGAGCAATGCAAGAGTTAGGGGTCCTTACACCCTACAAAGTAAAAAATCTGTGTGTAACTTTTGATTCCCCCAAAACTTAACTACTAATAGCCTACTATTGACCAGAAGCCTTATCAATAACATTGAATGTATTGTTGACTAACATATATTTTGTATGTTATATGTATTATGTACTATATTTTTGCAATAAAGTAAGCTAGAAAAAAGAAAATATTAAGAAAATCATAAGGAAGAGAAAATACATTAACAGTACTGCACTGTGTTTATCAAAAATCTGTGGATAAGTAGACCTGCACAGTTGAAACCCATGTTATTCAAGGCTCAATTATATTTCTAGGCTAGATAACTTAGAGTTAGAATTATTTTGTTAAAGATAATAAACATTTCACATTTCACATTAACATTTCACATTAAAGATAATACATTTTCACAGTATCACATTGGATACTGTCAAATTGCCGTTCAATTGGTTATATCAGTAGGCTCTCACCAGTCGAGAGAATTCATTTGCCTCACCAACAAATAATGTTATTTCTTTTCATTTTTGTCAATCCTGTGGCCATAAAATATCTCTTGTTTTAAATTTGCATTCCTTCATATTAGTGAAGCTGAGCATTTTTCATATGATTATAAGCCATTTCTATTTCTTATGTGAATTGCCCGTTTTTATTGCCTTTCTTACCGATTTGCAGGAGCTCTTTAAGTGTTACGGATCTTTTGTCTTTTATATATGTGGCAGGTATTGTCTTCCAGAATGTTAATTCTAGAACACGTTTTAAATTTTGATACAGTTAAATCTTTTATTCTTTTCCTTGATGGTTGCTGGGTTTCGAATCTTGCTTAGAAATGCCTTCCCCACCTCAAGATTGTGTAGATTTCTACCTAAAGCTTGTATAGATGCTCTTGTTTGTTTGTATATTTTCTGTATACCTCTTTCATCTATCTGGAATTAATACATGCAAGTGATGTGAGGTAGAGCACTATCATTTTAGATTCAGTAACAAAAATAAATATTTTAGTACAGAATATGTTCAGGTAATTAATTTTGGAAGGATAATAGAGACAACTTTTTTTCAGCATTAACTTCCTAGAAGTAAACATTTTTGTAGTTCCTTTTGTATGTTCCAATTTGTGAGGGGACTACACATTGTGAAGTTCACTGTAGGGCAAAGTTGCTGCTTCCTAGCATTCTGTCTTTTAAAATAAGGCCATTACATTTTCCATCTAATAAAGAAAATTATTAGAAACATAGATTTGCATTTCCCAATTTTTTCAATGTATGACAGACCAAGCAAATACATGTCTGATAACAGTCAGTCCCTGTAGGTGTTCTAGTTCATAGGTAGATCTTTTAAAGAGTACATTGTTACTACAGTAATGAAAATACAGAGAAGGAAGACAGAAGAAGAAAATAGCAAGAGGAGATAGGAAACGGAAAAAAAAAAAGACAAAGAAATCATTGAGAGAACAAAAAAAGGAAAAAAGAAGAATAAGAGAAATGTCAGCCTTTTTCTTGTGAGGGGAGAGTTTAATGTTGTCCCAGGCAATCTTTTCAAAAATATCACATTTAAAAAAAAAAAAAAAAAAAAAAGCTCTATACATAGTAGCAGTGATGTGGTTTTGTTGTTTTGTTTATTTGGTTTTTGTCTTTTGTTCTGGGGATGAGATGGACTTCTGCTATCCTAAGTGGGTACCGTCTTTCATGCTCTTTTTTATTTTTTATTGTTTTAATCTTTTTTTTTCAACATCAGTGTACTCTTTAATCCCCACCCCCTGAGCGAAATAAGTCAGTCAGAGGAAGACAAATACCATATGATCTCACTCATGTGGAATTTAAGAAACAAATGAGCAAAGAGA
Source organism: Panthera uncia (assembly GCF_023721935.1). Lineage (NCBI taxonomy): Eukaryota > Metazoa > Chordata > Mammalia > Carnivora > Felidae > Panthera > Panthera uncia. The sequence continues at coordinate 68,108,596 of NC_064810.1, read as the reverse complement.
GAAAAAGAGACAAATCAAAAAACAGACTCTCAATTACAGAGAAGAAACTGATGGTTAGGAGAGGGGAGGTGTTATCCTTTTTAACAGGCTGTTAGATGTACACTGTTAAATGAGTTTGGGAATCATGTTTATTTATTATTTCGTTTAGGCAACTGAGAATTTTGAACCGACAACTTAGAGAACAAGAAAAAACTCAAAAGGCGCCTGGTTCTCTGGAATGCAACCTTGAATGTAGGTAAAAGAACTTTAAGAACTGATGATAAATTCTTTGTGGTTCTGGAAATACTGATAAAGAATTGAGCTTTCTTAATTATTTTGTCATAAGAGGACTTTCTTTCAATCTACATTTGAAAAAATAGGAATAATACCCTTATTAAAAATTAAAATAGCACAGAAACAAAAATAAAAGATCTGTGCTATTATGTCCCAATAATACACCCCTATTTCTTTTTTAAAAGGCTGTACTTCCTTTCACATGTCTTCTGTTCATATAGAATTAATGTGTTTCATAAATACTGAGTTCCTGCTGTATGCCAGGCACTAATAGAACTATATATGTATTTTATTTTTTCTTTTTTAAAAATGAGATTACACTCATTATGCTCTTCTGTAGCTTGCATTTATTCACTTAACATGTAGGGAGCATTTTTTCTTTTTTTTCCTTTCTTGTTCAGGTTTTTATTTAAATTCCAGTTTGTTAGTGTACAGTGTATTGTTAGTTTCAGATATAGAATTTAGTGATTCATCACTTACATACAATACCCAGTGCCCTCCTGAATACCCATCACCAATTTAACCCATTCTCCCACCTGCCTCTCCTCCAGTAACCCTTAGTTTGTTCTCTATTGTTAAGAGTCTGTTTCCTGGTTTGCCTCCCTTTTTTTCCTATGTTCATCTGTTTTGTTTATTAAATTCCACATATGAGTGAAATCATATGGTATTTTCTTTTTCTGACTGATTTACTTTGTTTATCATTGATACTCTCTGGCTCCATCCACGTCATTGCAAATGCAAGATTTTATTCTTTTTTATGGCTGAGTAATATTCCATTGTGTATACATACACACACACCGCATCTTCTTTATCCATTCATCAGTAGATGGCCATTTGGGCTTTTTCCATAATTTGGCTGTTGTTGATAAGGCTGCTGTAAACAACAGAGTGCATGTATCTCTTTGAATCGGTATTTTTGTATCTTTTGGGTTAATACATAGTAGTGCAGTTGCTGGGTCATAGGATAGTTTTATTTTATATATTTATATTTTTTTTAATGTTTATTTTTATTTTTGAGAGAAAGACAGAGTGCAAGTGGGGGAAGGGCAAAGAAAGAGGGAGACACAGAATCGGAAGCAGGCTCCAGGCTCCGAACTGTCAGCACAGAGCCTGATGCGGGGTTCAAACCCATGAACCGTGAGATCATGACCTGAGCCGAAGTGGGTGCTTAACGAACTGAGCCACCCATCCACTCCTGGTTTTATTTTTAACTCGTTGAAGAACCTCCATACTGTTTTCCAGATAGGCTGCACCTGTTTGCATTCCCACCAACAGTGTAAGAGTGTTCCCCTTTCTCTGCAACCTCACCAACACCTGTTTCCTGTGTGGTTCATTTTAGCCATTCTGACAGGTGTGAGGTGATACCTCATTGGGTGTTTTAAATTTATTTTGAGAGAGAGAAAGAGAGTGTGCATGTGTGAGCAGGGGAGGGGCAGAGAAAGAGGGAGAGAGAGAGAATCCCAAACAGACTCTGCACTCTCAGCATGGGGCCCCATGTGGGGCTCGAACTCACAAAACATTGAGAGAACAACCTGAGCTGAAATCAAGAGTCAGAAGCTTAACTGACCAGGCACCCCTCTCATTATAGTTTTGATTTGTATTTTCCTGATGATGAGTGATGTTGAGCATCTTTTCTGTTAGCCATCTGTATGTCATCCTTGGAAAAATGTCTACTCATTTCTTCTGCCCATTTTTTAAGTGGATTATTTGTTTTTTGGGTGTTCAATTTTGTGAGTTCTTTATGTATTTTGGATACTAATTCTTTAACCAATATGTCATTTGCAGATATCTTCTCCCACTGTGTAAGTTGCTTTTTAGTTTTGTTGATTGTTCCTTCACTGTACTATTTTGAAGTAGTCCCAATGGTTTATTTTTGCTTTTGTTTCACTTGCCTCAGAAGACATATATAGTAAGAAGTTGCCATGGCTGATGTTAAAGAGGTTACTGCCTATGTTCTCCTCTAGGATTTTGATGGTTTCCTGTCTCACATTTAGGCCTTTCATCCATTTTGAATTTATTTTTGTGTATGATGTAAGAAAGCAGTCCAGTTCCATTCTTTTGCATGTTGCTGTCCAGTTTTGCCAACACCATTTGTTGAAGAGACTTTTTTTCATTGGATATTCTTTCCTGCTTTGTTGAAGATTAGTTGACCATACAGTTGTGGGTTTATTCCTGGGTTTTTTATTCTGTTCCATCGATCTTTGTGTTGTTTTTCTGCCAGTATCATACTGTTTTGATCACTACAGCTTTGTAATATAACTTGAAGTCTGAAGTTGTGATGCCTCCTCTTTGCTTTGCTTTGCTTTGCTTTGCTTTGCTTTGCTTGGGCTATTCGGGGTCTTTTGTGGTTCCATACAAATTTTAGGATTTTTTGTTCTAGCTCTGTGAAAAATGCTGGTGGTATTTTGATAGGCATTGCATTAAATGTGTAGATTGCTTTGGGTAGTATAGACATTTTAACAATATTTATTCTTCCAATCCATGAACATGGAATGTTTTTCCATTGCTTTGTGTTGTCTTGAATTTCCTTCGTTAGTGTTTTATAGTTTTCAGAATACAAATCTTTAACCTCTTTGGTTAGGTTTATTCCTAGGTATCTTATGGTTTTTGGTGCAATTATAAATGGGATCGAGTCCTTGATTTCTCTTTTGGCTGTTTCATTGTTGGTGTGTAGAAGTACAACAGATTACTGTACATTGATTTTGTATCCTGAGACTTTACTGAATTCATGTATCAGTTCTAGCAATTTTTTTGGTGGTCTTTTGGGTTTTCTACATAGAGTATCACGTCATCTACAAATAGTGAGAGTTTGACTTCTTCCTTGCTGATTTGGATGCCTTTATTTTTTTGTGTTGTCTGATTGCTGAGGCTAGGACTTCTAGTATTATGTTAAATAACAGGGTGAGAGTGGACTTGTTCCTGTCTTGTTCCTGACTATATAGAGGAAAAGCTTGCAGTTTTTCCTCATTGAGGATGATATCAGCTGTGGGTTTTTTTGTATATGGCCTTTATTATGTTGAGGTATGTTCCCTCCATCTATACTTTGTTGAGGGTTTTTATTATGAATGGATATTGTACTTTGTCTAATGCTTTCTCTGCATCTATTGAGAGGATCATATGGTTCTTATCCTTTCTCTTCTTAATGTGATGTATCACATTGGTTGATTTGCAAATATTGAGCCATTATTGCATCCCAGGAATAAATCCCACTTGATGATGGTGAATGATTCTTTTAATGTACTGTTGGATTTGATTTGCTAGCAATGTGTTGAGAATTTTTGCAGCCATCTTCATCAGGGATACTGGCCTGTAGTTCTTTGTTTTAGTGGAGTCTTTGTCTGGTTTTGGAATCAGAGTAATGCTGGCCCCATAGAATGAGTTTGGAAGTTTTCTTTCCTTTTCTATTTTTTTTTTTTTTTTAATTTTTTTTTTCAACGTTTTTTATTTATTTTTGGGACAGAGAGAGACAGAGCATGAACGGGGGAGGGGCAGAGAGAGAGGGAGACACAGAATCGGAAACAGGCTCCAGGCTCCGAGCCATCAGCCCAGAGCCTGATGCGGGGCTCGAACTCACGGACCGCGAGATCGTGACCTGGCTGAAGTCGGACGCTTAACCGACTGCGCCACCCAGGCGCCCCCCTTTTCTATTTTTTAAAATAGTTTAAGAAGAATAGGTATTAACTCTTTTTATAAATTTAAATTTATATTTATAGTTATATTATATATATTTATATTATAACTATTAAATTTATAACTTTAAATGTTTGCTAGAATTTGCCTATGAAGCCATCTTGCCCTGGACTTTTGCTTTTTGGGAGATTTTTGATTACTGATCCAGTTTCTTTGCTGGTATCGGTCTGTTCTAGTTTTCTATTTCTTCCTGTTTCAGTTTTGGTAGTTTATATGTTTCCAGGAACTTATCATTTCTTCCAGATTGTCTAATTTGTTGGCATATAGTTTTTCATAATATTCTTTTATAATTATTTGTATTTCTGTGATATTGGTTGTTATTTCTCTTCTCTCATTTATGATTTTGTTTATTTGGGTCCTTTCTCTTTTGTTTTGATAAGTCTGGCTAGGGATTTATCAAGTTTATTAATTTTTTCAAAGAACCAGCTCCTGGTTTCATTGATTTGTTCTGGTTTTGGGTTTTTTTTTTCTCAGTTTCTTTATCACTTACTTCTACTCTATTCTTTATTATTTCCCTTCTTTTGCTGGCTTTAGGATTCATTTTTTGTTGTTGTTGTTGTTGTTTTTAGCTCCTTTAGGTGTAAGGTTAGGTTGTTTATTTGAGAATTTTCTTGCTTCTTGAGGTAGGCCTGTATTGCTATATACTTCCCTCTTATGACCACTTTTGCTGCGTCCCAAAGGTTTTAGACCATCATGTTTTCATTTTCATTTGTTTCCATGTATTTTTTTATTTCTTCTTTAATTTCCTGCTTGACCCATTCATTCTTTAGTAGCATGTTGTTTAACCTCCTTATATTTGTGGTCTTCCCAAATTTTTTCTTGTGGTTGACTTCAAGTTTCATAGCATTGTGGTCAGAAAATATGCATGGTATGATCTCAATCTTTTTGTACTCGTTGAAGCCTGATTTGTGACCTAGTATGTGATCTATTGTGGAGACTATCCCATGTGCACTCAAAAAGAATGTGTATTCTGCTGCTTTAGGATGAAATATTCTGAATATATCTGTTAAATCAGTCTGGTCTGGTGTCTTTCAAAGCCATTGTTTCCTTGTTGATTTTCTTCTTAGATGATCTGTTCATTGGTGTAAGTGGGGTGTTAAAGTCCCTTACTATTATTGTATTACTATCAATGAGTTCCTTTATGTTTGTTATTAATTGTTTTATATGTTTGGGTTCTCTCAATTTGGGGGCATAAATATTTATAATTGTTAGATCTTGTTGGATAGTCCCCTTTATCATGATATAGTGCCCTTCTTCATCTCTTGTTACAGTCTTTGTTTTAAAATCTAGTTGGTCTGGTAGAAGTATTGCTACTCCAAACTGGTGCAGCCACTCTGGAAAACAGTGTGGAGGTTCCTCAGAAAATTAAAAATAGACCTACCCTATGACCCAGCAATAGCACTGCTAGGAATTTACCCAAGGGTTACAGGAGTACTGATGCATAGAGGCACTTGTACTCCAATGTTTATAGCAGCACTCTCAACAATAGCCAAATTATGGAAAGAGCCTAAATGTCCATCAACTGATGAATGGATAAAGAAATTGTGGTTTATATACACAATGGAGTACTACATGGCAATGAGAAAGAACGAAATATGGCCCTTTGTAGCAACTTGGATGGAACTGGAGAGTGTGATGCTAAGTGAAATAAGCCATACAGAGAAAGACAGATACCATATGTTTTCACTCTTATGTGGATCCTGAGAAACTTAACAGAAACCCATGGGGGAGGGGAAGGGAAAAAAAAAAAAAAAAAAGAGGTTAGAGTGGGAGAGAGCCAAAGCATAAGAGACTGTTAAAAACTGAGAACAAACTGAGGGTTGATGGGGGGTGGGAGGGAGGGGAGGGTGGGTGATGGGTATTGAGGAGGGCACCTTTTGGGATGAGCACTGGGTGTTGTATGGAAACCAATTTGACAATAAACTTCGTATATTGAAAAAAAAAAAAAGAAATATTGCTACTCCAGCTTATTTTAATGTCCATTTGCATGATAGATCTTTCTCCATCCCCTAACTTTCAATCTGCAGGTGTCTTTAGGTCTAAAATGAGTCTCTTGTAGGCAGCATATAGATGTGTCTTTTTTTTTTTTTAGTCCATTCTGACACTCTATGTCTTGATTAGAACATTTAGTCTATTTACATTCAGAGTAATTTTTGATAGATATGTATTTAGTGCCATTTTATTACTTGTTTTATCATTGTTTCTAGAGATTTTTCTGGTCTTTTCTAGTCTTTGTCACTTTTGATCTGTCCTTCCCACTCAAAGAAGCCCCTTCAATATTTTTGCAGGACTGGTTTAGTGTTCATGAACTCCTTTAGTTTTTGTTTGTCTGGGAAACTCATTCTATTCTGAATGACAACCTTGCTGGATAGAGTATTCTTGGCTGCAGATTTTTCCCATTCAGCATGTAGAATATATCATGCCACTCCCTTCTGGCTTGCCAAGGGAGTGATCTGTGGAGAGATCTACAGCTAACCTTATGGGTCTTCCCTTGTAAGTTAGGGACTTTTTTGTCTTACTGGTTTTAGATTTTTTTCTTTATCACTATTTTTGCAAATTTAAATATAATATGTCTTGGTGTTGGCCTGCTTTTGTTGATTTTTTTTTAAATTTTTTTTTTTCAATGTTTTTTATTTATTTTTGGGACAGAGAGAGACAGAGCATGAACGGGGGAGGGGCAGAGAGAGAGGGAGACACAGAATCGGAAACAGGCTCCAGGCTCCGAGCCATCGGCCCAGAGCCCGACGCGGGGCTCGAACTCACGGTCCGCGAGATCGTGACCTGGCTGAAGTCGGACGCTTAACCGACTGCGCCACCCAGGCGCCCCTGCTTTTGTTGATTTTGATAGCAGTTCTCTCTAACTCCTGGATTTGGATGTCTGTTCCCTTCCTCAGATTAGGGAAGTTTTCAGCTATTATTTCCTCAAATAAACTTTCTTTCCCCTTTTCTCTCTCTTTTTCTTCTGGGACTCCTACGATGCAAATGTTACTACATTTAATGGAGTCACTGAGTTCCCCAAGTCTACTCTCATGATTCATCATTCTTCGTTCTTTTGTTCAGCTTCATTGTTTTCCATAATTCTTTTTTTTTTTAAGTTTTTATTTATTTATTTTGAGGGAGAACGTGGGTGTGCAAGCAGGAGAGGGGCAGAGAAAGGAAGAGACAGAATCTCAAGCTGACAGCATGGAGCCTGATGTGGGGCTCAAACTCACGAACCATGAGATCGTGACCTGAGCCCAGATCAAGAGTCGGATGCTTAACTGACTGAGCCACCCAGGCAGCCCAATTATTTTCCATAATTCTTTCTTCTGTATCACTTATTCATCCTTCCATCCTTGTGGTCATTACATCCAGGTTGTTTCGAATCTCAGTTATTGCATTTTTCATATCTGTCTGATTGGTTTTTAACTCTTATTTCTGTAGTAAGGGTTTCCCTGATATCTTCCATGCTATTCTCAAGCCCAAGGAGTATCCTTATGACTGTTATTTTAAAATCTCCATCAGTCTTATTACTTATATCTGTTTCAATTAGATTTCTAGCCATGACCATTTCTTGTTATTTCTTTTGGGATGAATTCCTCTATCTTGGCATTTTGTCTAGGTCTCTGTCTTCTTCTGTGTGTTAGAAAAGCCTGTTGTGTTTCCTGCTCCTGAGAGTAATGACTTTATGAAGAGGTTATATAGTATGTAGGGCCTGGTGCTTCAGGGAGTGTCTCTGATGTGTGCTACATGCACTCCACTAATGTGTTTTGGCTCCTCTGTCCCTTAGGTCAGTCCTCTGCAGAGGTTCTCCTTACCTGCAGTGGGCAGTGCTTGGACCTTGGCTAGAGTGTGGTCAGTTTTATCTAGGTGTCTGGCCTCCTTCTTAAATGAGACTTGATTCTACTTCCACTAGAACTGATGCTTTGCAGAACTCTATGGTCAGTAGACCTGATGTGTGCAGGGGTTTGTGCTGGTGTTCTTGGGGAAGGGCCTACTGCACTGGTTCTTAAACTTGCCTGAGAAAAGCAGTACAAACAGAGCACAGGAGGACAGGTCTTCGTGTAAGCAGATTAAGCAGCCAGTGTTGGTGCGGTGCTTTTTTTTTTTTTTTTTTTTTTTTTTTTTAAGTTGGTTTATGCCTATGGGTAGAGGAAGGAAGTGGCTCCAGCCAGCTCCTTTGTCCTGGAGAGGGTGCTCGGTGCTTGGTGCTCTCAGAGAAGCACTCCCAGAAGAGTGAGTGATTTCCCCTTGTACCTCTCAGGTGTTTTTCAGGTCACTGTTTTCACACTGCTTGTCTGTAGTTTGCTTGACTGTCTGGGGCAGCACAGTGCACTTTGGTCTCTATCCCAGCCAAACCTGCTGACTCTTAAAATTCCAAACTTCAAGGAAGTGCTGTGGAGGGGGCCCTGCACTGGTCTTCAGGGTGAGAGTCTTGCCTCGCTGGGGGTGATGCAGATTTGACTGAGAAGGGCAGTTGTGCCAGAGCTCAGGGGCATGGGATTTGGAGCAGGCTAAACAGCCGGTATCAAGGTTAGCTTCCCTCAGCAGGTGTCTGTACCTGTGCTGAGGGCAAGGGAGAGAAATGGCACCCACCAGCTCTTTTGTCCCGGGAGAAGCAACGTCACCTCTCACAGATGTGCTCCAAGAAGTAGGAACCGTCTCTCCCAATGCGCCTTAGGCGATCCTCAGATCATGCCATTTGCCCCAGGGTTGCTTGCCTGCCTTCTTTCCAGGAGTAGGGCAGCTCCCTCAGGTCTCTCTTCCCAGCCAAGCTGGTAGACCTCTAAAACTCCAGTCTTTGTGCCCCACTGATTGCAAAAACTCATGAAAATCAGCCCGTCTCGTTTTCCCAGCCAATGGGTTTGTGAAAGTGTTCTCCTTGTATGTAAGGGCTCCTTTGCCTCCATAGCACTCGTGATCTGTTTCTCCCCCAAACCATGTCTCTGCACTTCTTACCTTCCTCCATGTGGCCTCTTTTCTCCCTCCAGTTGTACAGTTTGTTCTGTCAGTCCTCAGGTCAATTTCTTGTGTATTCGGAATGATTTGATAGTTACTCAGCTATGTTCGAGGGATAAGGCAGGCCTGGGGTCCTCCTGCTATCCTGCCATCTTAGCTCCCCCTTCCAGTAAAACCTGTAGTGCGCATTTTTCTGTATCAAAATACATAGATTCTGTTTAAGAACTATTTGAATATTCTGCTTATGTTGCTTCTCGCATTATGCATTTGAAGTCCTCTGATGATAGCTATCTAGGTATTTTCCCAGTGCAAACAGTGGTACAGTGAAAATCTTGTACGTGTGTCTTTGTGCACATGTGTGAGCATTTTGTAGATAATAGCTATAGAATTAATGAGTCAGTCAAATTTTGACAGATATTGCCAAATTGTGCTTATGGATCCTAAAGCTTAAAATATTAGGAAAAAGAAAAAAACTACTATTAACAAGGAAAAGATTAGAACAATTTGTTTCTTTGTTTTTTTATTCTTGGGATCTTTTCCTAAGCTTGACAAAACTCAGATGACACAAAGGAAAAGACTGATAAGATTTGTTCTCAGAATTTTTTGTCATTTTCTGCATGGCAATATTGTAAACACATTCAAAGTGCATTAATAAAATGGAGGCAATTTTTTCATAATACATGATATAACAAAGGCTTAATTTTCTTAATATATAAATAGCTCTTACAAAGCAATAAGAAAAATACGAGTACCCAACAGAACACACACTTCATAAAAGTGTTCATTTTACCAGAGTAATCTTGGAAAAAGTCACTCTGATTCCACTATGAATAAACAGTGGGGGTGGAGATATGTGGGAGAGAGGGGCAAAGAGGGAAATGAGGAGATTGGTAGTTGCCATTCTAAATAGCTTATATCTTTTTAGTCTCTGACCATTTGCCTTATTGTTTTCTTGAAAGCATTTATCGCTATTTATGATTACTTGTTTGTTATCAGCTCTTTGAGAGCACCAGCTATGTCTCTGCTATTCACTACTGTATGTCCAAGTTCTAATTCCGTGCCTCACACATAGTAAATCTTCACTCAAGGCTGTATTTATTAAATGAATGGTGCTGTATACTTTTACAGACATTAAAAAGAATGTGATAGATCTATATGCTAATTACATATTAATCTTATGGGAGAAAAAGTGTTATTCATCTCTGTTTAAATATATATGTTATATGCACAAGTGTTTTTCCAGAAAGATACCAAAGTTAATTGTGGTTGCCTTTGGGAGGAGAGTGGAGGTGGGGTGGGGAGGGAGATTCTTCACTGAGAATAATTTGGTAATTGGTATTTTGTCGTGTTTGAATTCTTTTTACTTTGTGCATGTATTATTCTTTCATTAACAAAGTTAAAAAAAAAAAATCTTAATGCCCAAAATATCAGTTGGAGAAGAAAGGTATGATCTCTGCATCAAATTTTAGAAATATATTTAATATTTATGTGGAACTGCTCAAACATATAATGGTTAAACAAATCAATAAGTTCCAGATCTTTTCCTTTTTATACACAGATCTTTTTCAGGTTTGTGCTTTTTAAATTAGGGAAACAATGATTTGATCTGTTTTGTCTTGCAGTGTTTTCTCTTCAGTCATTGAACAAGTCCCTGCAAAACCAATTACAGGAGTCACTGAAGAGCCAGGAATTACTACAGAATAAAAATGAAGAACTTTTAAAAGTGATTGAAAATCAGAAAGATGAAAACAAAAAATTTGCTGGTATATTTAAAGAGAAAGAGCAAACTTTACTTGAAAATAAACAGCAATTTGACATTGAGACAACAAGAATAAAAATTGGTATGTATTTGAACTATAGTTGTGGTCACATTTTTTAAAAAGGAAAAGGAAACTGAAATTTTATTGTGGTTTCAGAATTGGAAGAAGCCTTAGTCAATGTGAAAAGCTCCCGGTTTAAGTTAGAAGCTGCTGAAAAGGAAAATCAAATATTGGGAATAACATTACGTCAGCGTGACGCTGAGGTGACCCGACTGAGAGAATTAACAAGGTAATGTTGATTTCATTTGAATAACATGCCTCTTGTCAGATTACTTATGACTTCAAAAATGATTTTAGGTCTGCTCTCTTTCCCCTTTCTCTTTTTTTTAATTTTTTAACGTTTATTTATTTTTGAGACAGAGAATGAACGGGGGAGGGTCAGAGAGAGGTAGACACAGAATCTGAAACAGGCTCCAGGCTCTGAGCTGTCAGCACAGAGCCCGACGCGGGGCTCGAACTCACGGACCGTGAGATCATGACCTGAGCCGAAGTCGGCCGCTTAACCGACTGAGCCACCCAGGTGCCCCATGTTTTATTTATTTTTGACTGAGAGAGAGAGAGACAGAGCATGAGCGGGGGAGGGGCAGAGAGAGAGGGAGACACAGAATCTGAAACAGGCTCCAGGCTTTGAGCTGACAGCACAGAGCCTGATGCGGGGCTCGAACTCACAGACCGCAAGATCATGACCTGAGCCAAAGTCGGACACTCAACCGACTGAGCCACCCAGGCGCCCCATATACAGCCTTTTTTAAGAATAAACTTGACTGAAGAGGCGCCTGGGTGGCCCAGTCGGTAAAGCATCCCACCTCAGCTCAGGTCATGATCTCTCAGTTCAGGAGTTCGAGCCCCGCATCGGGCTGTGTGCTGACAGCTTGGAGCCTGGAGCCTGCTTTGGATTCTGTGTCTCCCTCTCTCTCTGCCTGCCCCTCTCTCTCTCTCTCTCAAAAATAAACATTAAAAAAAAATTTTTTTTAACTTGACTACTATTTAATTTTTTTTAATTTTTACATTTATTTATTTTTGAGAGACAGAGCACAAGTGGGGAAGGGGCAGAGAGAGAGGGAGACACAGAATCAGAAGTAGGCTCCAGGCTCCAAGCTGTCAGCACAGAGCCCATATGGGGCTCGAACCCACGAGAACTGTGAGATCATGACCTGAGCCGAAGTCGGACGCTTAACTGACTGAGCTACCCAGGCACCCTGACTGAATACTATTTAACATAGTGGTCCATTTGTGGAGAAAATTGATAAAAAAGATGTAAGGGCAATTTTCAGAGTAAGTAATAGTTTAATTATTAGAGAAATTAGCATAAATGGAAGCGCAAAGAAATGAAAGGACTTGCCTGCCTTTCACAGCTAGTTGGGGCCCAACCTGGGACCTGAGCCAAGATGTTAGTTTCCCTCTTGAGCCTTGCTTTCTCTTTTGGAAAGGACAGCTTCTCTCTGAGAAAAGAGGATGTGTTTTTGAGAGATTCTTCTAACTTTGTACCTGCTCATTCTTTCAAAATAACACAGTCTGCCTTTTCACTAGGAATGAAAAAGGATTTGTTTGCAAGTAGAGCCTTTTCTTAACACTCACCCTAACATAGAAGCATAGGAAATGAAAAAGGTTATTACTTCTTGTATATTATCTGCTTTTAGAAGACTGTGTCTGAAATGTTAGGTGTAAATGTTTTACACTCTTAAGACTCCAAGATTTTTCCTGTCAGTTTTTTCCATTGTCGTCAAGGACGTTTTCTTCTTACTCTGGGCATAAATCCTGTGTCTTGACTACTAGCTCACCTGTTAGATTAGCGGGTCTCTTTAAATGATTATAGAAACATGGTGGGCAAGCTTAAATTAGCACAATGTCTTACAGAGTTTAGTACTACCCCTACATTTTCTGAAGATTCAGTAAGAACTTCAAAATGCCAAGTATACCCATGGATGGTAATTTTTGTTTTGTCAAAACAAAAAGTTGGTAGTTGAGCTTAATTATATCAAAATTCACCCACGTTGGTGATTTACACTATGTTTGGTGATACCCTGTGCAATTCAGTTAATTAGGAACGTCTCCAATACTATAGCTGGGCTACTGTGACCACTTTAGTTTTACTTTTGCCAGAGGGTAAAGCGGCACCATCTGACAGCACAGCTAAATCTTCACGTTCAGCTCCCCTCCATCTTCCCTGTAGTCGTACACTGCAGTAAGAAGGATGGATGTTTTTTTGCACGTTTTAAGTAACCTCTTAACGATTTCAAAAAATTCCTAAATGCCTTTTTCAGAATGTTGGAGAAGGATAGTGGGACTAGAAGGTACACATAGGAGTTTTAAACAAACACCCTAAACCGTCTCTCTCTCTCCTTTCTGAAACCTTGAATAATTTTGAAATATATCCTTATCACTTTTTCAAAAATTCACTACAACACATGTTACAAAACCATTAAAATGTGAGGAAATTAATAGATTTTCAGTAAATAAGTAGTAAATATTCTAATAGCTTCTAAGAGCACTCTTAGTGCTGATAGTTATTTAAATTAGTATATTTTTATAAGTAGCTGAGAACCTTGAATTTCTTATAAAAATGTGTCCATTTTCTAAGCATTAAAAATCAGTGTATTTAAATAGTGTATCCCAGGGGCGCCTGGGTGGCTCAGTCGGTTAAGCGTCCGACTTCAGCTCAGGTCACGATCTCGCGGTCCATGAGTTCGAGCCCCACGTTGGGCCCTGGGCTGATGGCTCGGAGCCTGGAGCCTGCTTCCGATTCTGTGTCTCCCTCTCTCTCTGCCCCTCCCCTGTTCATGCTCTGTCTCTATCTGTCTCAAAAATAAATAAAACCTTAAAAAAAAATTAAATAGTGTATCCCATATAATAGAAACAGAAATATATCTACTTTGTAGCTATTCAGGTGCTCGTATTGCTTCCTTTAAATTTTTGACATACTGTCATGTCTTTACTTACAGAGATTTTTCTTTTAGTTTCAGAGATAATGGTGAGTCACATTTTGTTTATAAATCGGATGCTTAATGATTGCTATTAATTTCCAGAGATTCAACTCTTATTAATGTTATTGTCCCTTTCTCCCTTTCTTCATCACTGATTTTGTTCACAGTGAAGATAATACTTTTATTTAAGTCTGGAAAGAAACCTCAACATAAGTATTCCTTTTCTAAAAACAAGTAAAAATGAAAGTTCCAGTATGTAGTCTGATCGAATTAATTAGTGGATCATTTCAGAATTTTTTTAAAGATATGTTCATACAACATATTTTTTCTTTTAATAATAGCTCATTGGCTTTTTGAAAAGGCATGAAGAAAAGTGGTAAGAACCATAACCATTTGAAGAGCAGTCAGAACTCATAGTATGTTTAAGATGACAGTGTAATAAGTAAGCCAGGTTAGAAAAAAATTTATTTTTCCTTCTGTAGGAAAAAACCCATTCATTCTATATCCAGAGATATAATCACTGCTGTTTAATATAGATTTCCTCTTAGTATTTTATTTGGCCGTGTGTGACTGTTTTTACAAAAAAATAGTATTGTATCCATGTTATTTATGGACTGCTCTTTTAAATTTAACCTTATATAATGGACCCAACAAATATTCCTTACAACACAACTATAAATAGCTATGGTACAATTAGAGCATAATTTACCTAAATCATTCTACTCTATTTGAAGATAAAGATACTAAATCCACCTATTTTCTATTACAAATTATATCTTTGCAAGTATATCTTGGGTACAGCCTCTTGGTATATATATATATATATATAGGATGAATTCCTAGAAGTGCAAATTAGTGGATCCAAAAATGTGAGATATACAAATATTTAAGTCTTCTGATGGATTGCCAGTTTGCTCTCGGGAAGGGTTATACCAGTGTACGTGTCCCACTGATAGTACCTGCTTCTTCAAGCTTCTCTGACAGTGGGTATTATTCTTATTTTACTATGTTAATTTGATAGGCCTCCTCCAAAATAATCACATTTTCAAAATTTGAATTTCTCTACTTAAAAGTTGAACTTTTAAGATATGCTTACTGGCTACTTTTAATCTTTCAAAATTTCCTGTTAATGTCCTTTGTATCTTTTAAAAAATTGATGTATTTCTTTTTTTATCGATACGTAAGAATATATATATGATTCAATTCAAAAAGTCCAAAAGCTTGATAGAAAATGGCTTTAATAGGTCTGCTAATAAAAGCTGCCATCAAATGAACACCCATATAGCCTGAAGCTGTGCTAATGATAATAAGCACATAACCCTCATATTTTATCTTATTTGATGTTCGTTGTAATTCTGAAGTGGATACCTTCACTTTGCAATTGAGGAACTTGAGATTCAGAAAGGTTGAGTGACTTACCCAAGATCACAGCTAGCGATGATAGTATGTGACCCTGAGTGGTTTTTCGTATGCCACACTTCTGGTACCTAGCTGCTGGTCATACCTAATTATACCAGAATTTATCTCTAACTATCCTTTTTTCCCAGTATTGTTCCAGTGTCCTTTGCATATATCTTTTGAATGGAGAGAAATAGCTTAATTACTAACAGAATTCACACCATTTTACAATGTTGCTCAAAAATAAAGCATTTGATACACTAAGAGAAAAAAATACTGAGCCTCTATTTCTAAATATCATAATATTAGATTTGATACAGACTGAGATCTTTGATTGATTTTATTGTAATGTACTCATTCCAGAGTTCATTCCTTGAATTTTGCTTTTAGTTACTTTTTTTCAATGTTATGAACCAGGGGCTTGCCTCAGATCCTTTCTTTTAAAGAAGCTGTATAAAGAAATAAATGAAAGAAACCGGTAAAAAGAATAATTAGTGTACTGAATTCTTCTTAACAGAACTTTACAGAGCAGTATGGCAAAGCTTCTCTCAGATCTTAGTATGGACAGTGCTCGCTGCAAGTCTGGAAATAATCTTACCAAATCACTTTTGAACATTTATGAAAAACAACCCAAGTGTGACCCAATCCCAGCTCACACTTCCATAATGAGCTACCTAAATAAGTTAGAAACAGATCACGCTTTCATAGATTCACAGCCACTTTCTACAGTTAACAATGAGGAGAACATAGAACCAGGTAGACCTTACGAAAATGTTCTGCCCTCCAAAAGCCCTCAGCATGGTAACACAAGGAACAAGGAGGAAGTATCAGCCCCTGGGATCATTCCTACCCTTTCAAAACAGGATTCTGATGAGAGTGAAGTCACAACTTTAATAGACGATGAGTGTAATTTGGATAATACAATTTACATTCCATTTGCTAGAAGCACTTCTAAAAAGAAATCACCATTATCTAAGAGATTATCCCCCCAGCCACAGATCACTGTGGCTTCACCGCAGCTGGTCAGCAACAGTGGACTTGTCTCTGAAAAAGAAACTAAATCGTGTGCACCCGGAGTTGGTTCCTCTTCCAAAAAGGAAGCAGAAGATACCCCTGAGAAACTTTCCAGAACACCTGATATGGAAGACAAGCAGCTCCTCAAGAAAATAAAGGAAGCCATCTGCAAGATACCTGCCGCCCCTGAGGAGCCACCAGAACTGGCGGCTTGTCATGGCCCCTCTGCTTGTCAGAGCGGCAGCATTCAAGTGAAAAGTAGTGCTGTCTCCGATGGTAGCTTTTTAAATTCTGACTTGACGTCTGACTGGAGCATCTCCTCTTTCTCAACGTTCACTTCTCGAGATGAACAAGACTTCCGAAATGGCCTTGCAGCGCTGGATGCCAATATCGCTCGACTCCAGAAGTCCTTAAGGACTGGTCTTCTGGAGAAATGAACTCACAAGAAAAGGGATTGAGTACCTCTTTTTAAGAATAGAACTTGGCTACAATTGAATGTATATTTTAAATTTCTTTAGCGAAATGGATATTAATTATGTATTATAATTAATTGTATGAATAATAAAATTTATTGTTAGAATATATTGACAGTCTGGAGCTTATACAAACAAGTCATCTTAAGAAATTGACATTTGTTAAGAGAAGACAATTACAGATAATTGGGAAAGTATCACAAGTAATATTTTTAGTACTTAGCAGTTTGAGGTCTTTTCTTACCCAGCTGGGCTAAGGGTCCAGGTCAGGATTCTCTGGTTGTTCTAAAGAATAATGGGAAGGGAGTCTCTGGGTACAATTTATTGTATTCAAATTAGGCTTTCTTTTCTCTTTCAGGATTCCTGTTTGTTTTTTAATGGCATCGTGTTTTTCTGTGGGATGCTCTGTGCTACAGGCTAGTGTTACGTATAAACATTTCTTTTAAGAGAAAAATGCCAATATCTCCACCTCTTAAAAAACATTGATTGGGCCAAGAAAATATAGATAACATCCTCAGTTAGCGTATGGTTTCTTAAAACTTTGGCACTTTTATTTGTTTTATTCTGAATAGGTGTTTAAGACCTTTTAAAAATAAAGTCAGACTGATAAATGCTAATAGATAAGTCATAGCTTGGGAAATTTGTGTTTTTAAATAAATGAGAAATGTTTATTTGGGTTTTTTTGTCCTTATTATATTTGAACATAAAGGAGTTTTGAAATCTTTCACTGGTTATAATCCTGAGTTTCTGCACTAATAACTCTTTTTCAGCCCATTAGCTGAGAACATTCTCTATTTGTAAATAATATGAATTAAGTTAGTTTCTGCTTCTCTCTACTAGCAGTTCTTAACTATTCAGTATCACCACCATCTGTGTGAGCAGCACATTTGAGCAATTAGAAGGCTGAGGGTTGTCCTGTCACTAATACTTCCTACAGGTCCACTGCCTGGTACCTTTCTGCAGAGTGCTTGGGCAGGCTTTAGCATTAAAGTGTTCTGCTGACTGCAGGATCTCTCCCTATTAGTTTTTAAGTGTTGGTGCTGCATCTTCTGGTGGACCCAGATATAATCTCTTTGGCATGTCCAGATTTTATAGAGATTTAAGTCTAAAAATATTAAATGAATCTTCAGTTATTTTCACAGGATTGTCCATGACTATTTTTAACTTTTCTTCCAGTATTCATAAATTAATCAATTGATGTATTTGGAGGCAATAGGCCACAACTCTTTAACATATAAGTTCAGAAGTACAGTTCAGAAACATAAAATACAGGAAGGAGGAAAATTGTGTCATCTGCCCACGCCCAAATATTCAATTGTTATTCCTATGCAGAAGTAAATTCTTAAGATTATTATATGATAATGCAAGAAGAGCATCGAATTTTCCCCTTAAAACAGAATGGGCATTCTTATGTGCAAAGAAAATTATTAAATGCTTCCATAAGTTTCACTTAATTAGGGTTAGCAATGTGATTGAAAAAGAAGAGACTGGAAAATCCTCTAGAAGCCTTACCAGGAGCTTACTCTTTATTTAATATAAGACACACATATGGCACAGAAACATGAAAAATTGGGTTAAATTTCAAGGTGGAATAAGATTCTAGCAAAAAGGATGAGATAGACAGTGAGCTTCATAGAAGTTTAGAATACAAGGAAGCCAACAAATGGTCGAGGAAGGCCTAGAAGAAAAGAAACTTCACTTGGATGTTTAAGAACATATAGGATCTGAATAATCGTGTGGGTATCCTCAAAATGTTTACCCATAAAGTACCATCAAAACATGGAGTTGAGTAGTATATTAAAAACATGATAGGTATACCAACCTGACTATAAAATAGAGGGACTAAGATTACTACAGTTAACTCTTGAACAACACAAGGGTTAGGGGCACCAACCCCCCTCTGCAGTCAAAAATCCATGTATAACTTGGACTCCTCAAAAACTCTACTACTTACAGCTTGCTGTTAGCCAGAAGCCTTACTGATAACATAAGCAATCGATTAACATATTTTTTGTATGTTATCATGTATTAATATACTGTATCTTTAGAATAAGCTAGAAAAAATGTTAAAATCACAAGGAAGAGAAAATACATTCACAGTGCTATATTTATCGGGAAAAAAAATCCACATATAAGGTGACCTGCATAGTTCAAACCTGTGTTCAAGGGTCAAATGTATATGATAATGGTAACAGTAGATGATGATAGCACAATTAGAATAGTTAGGGTCAGACTAGAATGTCTTGAGCTCCAGGCTGAGGAATAATCACTAACCATGAAGTCATTGGGTATTTGGGAATATTTGGTGGTGGTGGTTTTTATGTCGTTGTTAACTGAGGATCACCAGATAAAACTGGGTGTTCTCAAAATTGCATTGAGTGGTCATACACAAAGATTAGAGGAAGAGGAGGCTGGAAACCACCTAGAAAGCTGTGGCAGTAGTCCAGACAAATCAATAAACAGAAATAAAAGTGGCAATAAAAGTGAAAAAGGAGAGAGAAATTGAAAGATTTTCAGTTGGCTTGGTGATTTGATAGAAAATGAAGGAGAAATCAAAGATGACTCCCAAATTTTCCGGTTTGATCAGTTTGAGTCCACTGAGCAATGTCTCAAGTGAAAAATAAAATTCTTGGTCAAGTTCTAAATTAAGTCTTGATAACAATACTGATAATGGAGAGTGGGATAAAAAGGAGAGACAGCATGCCTGTTCTCAGTAGTCCTCTTTAGAAATCTTCACATAAGAAGTCAGTGTAAGTCTCAGAAGGGTCAGTCTGGCCCCAAATCCCAGCACCCCCACACACAGCCTTTTCATATGTCCCAGAATGTGAAAAGCAGATTAGTGAGGTTTCCACAGCCTCTGAGAAGGTGAACTCAGTGTAGAATGGGAAAGAACCATCCTCCAACATTTTGTCACTGTTCTGTCCTGTCTTGGATCTGTGGAGATAATGTGCAAATGTCAACATGGATTTAGTATTTGTGAATACTACTGAAGAGCATCTGGTTCTGTCTGACCAAGTGTAGAGATCCTAAGGGCCAAAGAAGCCAAAGAAGTACTTTGTACACATTCTGCCTTTATTCCTGCCGCTCTTGGAGTTTAGCAAGTCTTGCAAAAATCTTTTCACTAATGGTGGCATTTATGTCAAGTGCCTTAAAAGTTATAAAGGCCTGCTTCAACCACATGGAGAGGAGGGCAGAATTGCAAAGTGTAATTAGAGAGAAAGGGCATCAGCCAAATCACAACTTAGTATTTACTGCTCACATCGTGGGGTGATCTCCTCAGCTAAGGATTTCTTCATTAAATGAATACATGAAATGAAAGCTCTAATATTTGCCAGCAACTATTCTGGGCTCTGAGAATACAATAAATGAGACATTTTCTCTGCCCTCAAGGAGGTTACATTACAGTGGGGCACAAGCAAAGGAACAGAAGTTCTAAGTGCTGGAAGAAAAATGGGAAGGGGACAAAGATGATAGAATTGGTTTAATTTTCCATTATTAGGGTAAGAAGCCCCTTCTCAAGACTTCTGTTTAGGAATCTAGAATTTAAGCATACCACCAGAGAAAGCTGGATTTGATTTGTGAGCTAACACTCCCTTAATCATTTTTTAGATCTGTTAATTTTTGGTTTCCTCCTGCTCACAATTGCTTGAATGTGCCTCATATTTTGACGTTTTAGTACAATATTTGTAGAGAATTTGGCACTCTTATTTAAAGCAGCTGGCCTGAGTAGGACCTCCCTGAGAATTATAATCAGAGAGAGCAAGATGTTAAGGACTTCTGAGGGGCTTAAAGATGGGTTTTTGAAAGAACTTTAAAAGTCCTCTATATCACACTTACACCCAAAGAAGGAATCTTTTCTACAGGGATACCTGCTACTGGTAAGATCCCAAGCATACCACATATATTCCTTTTGCCTGGACCACCCTTTTGTCCAGGCTCCTCCTGACAAATTCTTCCTCATTCTTCAAACCCCTGGTACTACCTTGGGGTAGTACCTGTACCTTGTATATGCCTCCAATGATGCATGTATCAGTTTACATATCAACCTTTCCTACCCTGCATGCTTCTCAAGGGTAGGGACCAGGATTTATTCATTTTTGACACCCCTCATGGCACTTGGTGCCTGTCATATAGTAAGCAGTTCATAACAATTGTTGGACTTAACTAAATCCCTGACAAATGGTCATCTCGGCTTCACTTGATTTTCTCTTGATGTCGGCAAGTTCATGCAACAGTTGATAGCTTTATTACACACATCTAAGCCCCTGGCATTAACCTCCCTGTATTTTTTATTCTTTATTCCCTTTATTCACTTCTGAAGCAAAATTCATTTGTTTAGCAAACATCTGCACACTGCTTGTGCTGTGGAGAAGCCACAGATTTTTTTAATATTTAGAAGGGGAGATAGGGTGAAACGTTTATTTAACTCTGTCACCATTGCAGGGATAATTTATCCTACCAGCCTACTTTACCACCTTGTGGGAGGGATAAATGTAGGCAAAGCACTTTGAAAACTGGAGGGCACTGTATAACCTGATTTACAACAACATTTAGAGAGCCCTTGCCATCCTGCTTGCCTTGTCTTGATGTCCTCTAGTTTGTCAATATCTTAAAACTTAAATCCAGCAATGAGCAGATGAACTCCAGATGTGATGTTATCAAGCAGAATGCAATTAGATTATCACTTCCTAAAATCTTGTTAAAGTTGTTTTAGCCATTATATTCTACTACAGATCATATTAGGGCTATAGTTCATTTCCAAATAGTATTCACATGGTCGTTCTTGGTGTTGAGTAGCATCGTATTAGGACAGGTCAGGGGGACCCAGCTCCTGTCCAGCTGGTGAGCAGTTCTTCAAAGCTGAGGTTCTGACCAACCAAGTGGTCTCAGCTGCCCCACAGTTCACATTTACCACAAACTCACTTGTCCTTGAAGCCAGGACTGTTCATAGAGGCCGTAAAGGACCATGAAAAGAGGCAGACTGGGCATCAGGAGACCTAGATTCAGGTTCTGCTACTGTTTCTCTGTGTGAACTTTGTTCTCCAGTTATAAAATGTGAGGATTTGACTAAAAGTTCTTTGGTCATTCCATGATTTGACGTTCTTTTTAATATTGTATTCTAGCATTTTGACTAGACATCTTTCAATTAGTCAGCTGTGGAGGTTATGCTCAGGGTATGTAGAACTTCAGATGAAGTGAAAAGGCCATTTCCCTATCAATGGGATGGCCCTGTCAACTCTAGAGAAGATTTATAGAAAGGAGGTCATTATTTGTCACCTATGATTCAAAAATTCTGATATTGGGGCGCCTGGGTGGCTCAGTTGGTTGAGCGTCCAACTTCAGCTCAGGTCACGATCTTGTGGTCCGTGAGTTCGAGCCCCGCGTCAGGCTCTGGGCTGATGGCCCAGAGCCTGGAGCCTGCTTCCGATTCTGTGTCTCCCTCTCTCTCTGCCCCTCCCCCGTTCATGCTCTGTCTCTCTCTGTCTCAAAAAAAAAAAAAAAAAAAAAAAATTCTGATATTACTGTTCTATTAATTCTATCACAGGACTAATTTTTGAACATCACCATTTCTATTAGCATTCTATACTTAGAAGTTTGAAATACTCCTGGTATAAAAAAGATTGTGGATAATTTTTGCTTTATTTTTTACAGTGACTTTTATAGATAAAAGGGACCTTATGATTCTCTATTCCAATCTCATTTTTAGAAATATGGAAACTGAAACCAAAAAAATATTTTAAAGACCCTTGCTCAAAGCCACACAACTAAATCCTTGAACAGATATTGCGATTTTCAGTCTACTTTTGTCAAAATTTCCCTGATATCAGCTAACTCTCATGACCATTTGAGTCCCAGGGCCCCAAATCTGTCACCAGAATCTAGCTATATGGCATTCTTTCTCTACTAGTATGGTCTAATATGGAATGAATGAATGAATGAATGAATAAATAAATAAATAAAAATTGCTCCTGGAATTTATCATAAGGATTAAGTAAAAACCACTTTGTGAATTATGAACACTAAATAGATGATAATGATCACTATATATAGTTGATCTATGTACCTGTGTATATACTGTACTAGATACTTAAGGTTTTACTTTTGCTTTCTGAAAGGCACACAATGTTTTTAAAATCTCTGTTTTGCATTTGGCATAATACTGGTAAGACAATCCTCCAACCAATAACTTGGCTAATTTCAACAGAAGTCACTATTTAAACTTGTTTTTAAAGTAGGTGGAGAAAGTTACATGAGTTTTTCTCCTATCAACACTGGCATTCACAGTGAATTCTGACATTTCCAGGACCCCAGTACTACCATCTACTCAGCCTAAAGGATTAAAGTGTTCATTTCTCCATGAACACTTCAAAAAGATATGCAGAGGCATCACAAACTATCCGGGAGGAAATTTTGGTGCCCTTTGGAGCTGTAGGAGTACACATTTGTTAAGATCTACAACAAGAAATGTCCACTGCTCAGTAGGGAACACACAGCCAAGGTACATATTTACCCCACCATCCTTTCCAGATTATTCTGTACTTGGCTGTGAGCTCTAGGCCTAGAATGGGGTAGGCTAGGAGAATCAAATATTTCAAACTAAGCAGCTCCAAAACAAGCAGAACAGACCTTCTCAGAGGGTAGTAATTTGTTTGTGGTTTGGTGATAAGAAAGAAGTAAAGGGAAAATAAAGTTTCAAATCCAGAGACTAACTGGATGGAGAGAAAATTAATTTTTTTTTTTTTAGGTCAGTATCATCAGACTTGCTGTCTTAGGGTAGGGAGATTGGTGGAAGATGAGACACTACTAGAACAAGTTAATACATAAATATGTGAGTAAGTAGGTCTTCACTATTTAGAGCAGTGACCTATATGCCACCTCTCCATTCTTCCCACACCACAATGCTAATGATCATTTTTTCACCAGAGAACTGAGCCCTCTGTCATCATCTCTTCCCTCTCCCCATCCCAACTGTATTAAAAATCCATCTGATCAGATTTCTGTAATAATGGATGACTAATGCATAAAGCAACTCCTTCAACCCCTAACTTACCCAGAAAGCATATGAGAATTTAAATTGTAGTTTTGTATCTTTGGCCAAAGATTGAGGAAAGGTCAGGAGAGATCATTGATGAATATAAGACACTTAGCAGTGATATTTCATGGGATAACATGGATATTTCAGTGGATAACGTCATTTTAATAACAATGCATTAGAAGAGCAAGAGCTCTGCATCATGAGTCAGATGATCAAGTGACTCTTCATATTCTATGTGACCTTCATTTATTTATAACTTATTATATCTCTACTGTGTTCTACACATTGAGCACAAAGTGCACACAAAGTGTGCCTCTGAGGAACCTTGGGCCCCAGAAACTGCCAAATGAGGAGATGAGATCTTGAAGACTCTCCAGCTCAAAATGCTGTATTTTCCGAGCAGAGGGCTCCCAATACCAAAGGAATTTCCAAGGAAGTAGGCATGTAGCTCTGATAGACACTCAAACCGTGTTGGCGTCATATCGAAGTTTAGCTTTGCATTGCTGTCCTATATTTATTTTTCTTCTGGATGATGTCACTTTCAAAGAGTATCTTTGTGTGGTGACTTTCTAATGACTGAATATCTTAATTTCACCCTCACATTTAAACAAGAGTTTCCATTGGATTTCAGTGTGAAGATGGTAGTGTAAAGTTGTCCTTTTCCCTTCTTTTGTAGAAATCAAAATGAACAAGAGGAGTACAAATACCATTTGTGGGGGAAAACAGGAGACAGATCTAAAACCAGGCCACAGATTAGAAGTGTTGCCAAAAGTAATAGTCTTCAAGCAGGGTTCATATGAGAGGGAATAGAGGGAAGATGCTATGACTCCAGATAGAAGAAGAAAGAGCTAGTAAAGCATACTTCTCAACGATGAACAACTCACCCAAAAGAGAGAAATTTTAAATCCTTAGTTTATGACACAAGAAGAAGATTCATAGGCTTTATGTTAGGGGAAAACACACAGATGCCTATTAACGATATAGAGAAGAAACACTTAACAAATCACTGCACAGAACTCTGAACATTAAGGAAAATTCTAACCCTTCTTACACACAAGCATTCTGCAGATAGCTGATCCAGGGAAAACTTCCTTATGTGCTTCAAAAAATGAGTCATCAAAAAGAACTAGCAGAGAATCTATACTAAAATATTTTGAGAGAAGAAAATGAAAGAAATAGGAAAATCAAATTATAAACCGAAAACCACCAGAAAAATGTTGCCATAGAATAGATACAAGTTGTGACTAAATAGTTGACCATGAATTTTTAAAACTGACTTAATAGCTATTAAGTTATTATATTATATAGTATTATATAGTATTATATAGTATTATATAAGCTATTATATTATATAGTAAATAACTACTCAAATCAAGATCATTGAGCAGAGAAGCAAGAGTTTAAGGACAAGATGAGACAATAGCTGATGAAGCAGATGCTAGCAGAGCTTAGGAAAGAAAAGAAAGACAAAAATTAAGCCATCTCAGAAATGAAGGGAAAATCAATAAAATTAAAACATGATAGTTTTGTTATAAAATCCTAGGTTCAAATTTGTTTTCCTTCAGCACTTTGCATATTACACTACACCGTTGTCTTCTGGCTCCCAGTGTGGCTAGCAAGAAGCCTGTCATAGATCCTTATTGCTTTGAAGGTGATATAATTTGTCTCTCTGGAAGCCTTTAGAATTTTCTCTGGATTTGATCTTCAATTTCACTCTAATGAATATGACAGTATAGTGTGTGTCTGTGTGGGTTTTTTAATATTTTAAAATGTTTATTTATTTTTGAAAGAGCATGCACACTCGCGTGAGTGGGGGAGGGGCAGAGAGAAGGGGGTGTGTGGGGAGAGAGACAGAATCTAAAGCAGGTTCCAGGCTCTGAGCTGTCAGCACAGAGCCTGACTCGGGGCTTAAATCTACGAACTATGAGATCATGACCTGAGCTGAAGTCAGAAGCTTAACCCAGCTACCCAGGTGCCCCTGTGTCTGTGTGTTTTTAAGTGTCCCCTATTAGTGCTCTATGAACTCTTTAAATCAATAATTTTACACCTTTTTCTAATTCTGGAAAATTCTCAGTATTTCTTCTGGTATTTCCTTATAATTTGTTTTCCTGTCTCCTGCTGTGATCTGTATTAAGTTTTTACTTCAAACCTTCATGTCTCTTAACTTTTCTCTTATTTTTGCCATCTTTTTTTTTTTTTTAATTTTTTTTTTTTAACGTTTATTTATTTTTGAGACAGAGAGAGACAGAGCATGAACAGGGGAGGGGCAGAGAGAGAGGGAGACACAGAATCTGAAACAGGCTTCAGGCGCCGAGCTGTCAGCACAGAGCCCGACGCGGGGCTCAAACTCACCGACCGCGAGATCGTGACCTGAGCCGAAGTCAGCCGCTTAACCGACAGCCACCCAGGTGCCCCTGCCATCTTTTTGTCTATTCTTAACTTTTATGTGGAAAGTTTCCTGATCTGGTCTTTCATCTTAGTAATTTTTTCTTCATCTATATTTTGCTGATAAATTCATTTATTGAATTCTTAATTTCAATTGTTATGTTATTCATGTTTCATATTTCTAATACTCTTCTTATCTTGTTCAATATATTTATTATTCTGTATATTGTAAATCTTTGTCTGATCTATTGATTCTGTTCTCTTTAGCATGGACCATTAAGCATGTGTACCTCATTTGTATCATTCTTTCCCCCTATAGTTTCATATTTGGGAATACTAGCTACTAGACAGGCAGTTCATACCTGGGAGAAGAGACTGAAATCCATACTCTAAGACCTCTCGTGATGAGTTTATACAATGTGTGGCAGGAAATATTCCTTAGACTGATGACTTCTGTTATTTCAGTCTGGATTTGATCACTCCCTATTTACCTACCCTCGTGACCTGGTTTTTCCTGTATCTTCTCCCTCAGCTCTGCTCTTTTTCAAGATTTCCTTCCTTACTATTGGGATAGGAGTAAGGATTGCTCCAGGGTCAAAACATTGATCTACACCTGGTGTTAGCCGCTCTCCACCGGCAAGACTGCAGCTGTGCCATAGTATTATTCTTCCATCCAGTAGTGCTGTGCTAGCATTACTCTTCTGTTCCACAGAAGTGACAAGGTGAGCAGTGACACACCCAGAACAGTGTGGGGGAGGGAAGAAAATACAATAAAATTGTTCTTCTACAACCTGTCCTCTGCCTTGCCTTCTTCTATTCTAAGGTGCCATTGTCCAAATATATCCTGGAACAAAGCCACTTCCTCTCTTCCTGAATGTTTCTCAATGTTTTAATATGATATTCTCTTGTTCATTAACCCACCCATCACTTCTGTAGCATTTCTAGGGTGAATTGTGAAAGGAGGCCAGCAACCTATGTTTGTTTGTCATCTTGTCCTTCCCAATAATGTGTAATATCACCTCTGTCACTCACCATGTTCTGCAATATCTGTGGGTTCCTTGCTGCTCCCTCAAGTCTGTTTCACTGAGGCATTATCTGCCTCTGTGCAATAGGACATTTCTAATTATTGCAGATTTATAGTGTCTTGAAATCTGATAGGGTGATCCTTTCTCATTCATCTTGTAAATTGTCTTGGCTATTCTGGGCCCTTTACTCTTCTGTGTGAATTCAGGGATCAGTTTGTCAAGTTCTATGAAAAATCCTCTTGAGATTTTATTGGAATTGCTCTGAATTTATAGGTTAATTTGGAGAATTGCCATCTTTATTATACCGAGAACTTTAATCCATTAATATTGTATAATGCTCCATTTATTTGCCCCATAAAGATCTTGTTAAAATTTTGTGGGATTTATTTGTAGGTACCTTATAGCTTTTACTACTATTGTAAATCACTTTTTTTGGACTTTTTTTTTCCCACAGTGAAAATACTTTTATTTTTTCTGATCATACAAAGAAACCCCCAAAAACAAAAAACCAAATGGTCATTGTAAAAATTTGATCTTTATATAAATATATGAAGAAAGTAAATCCCACCTAAAATTTCATCATGCTGACATCCTGAGACATGTTGGTTTTCCATTCAAGCATTCTTTATGCATGCAATATACATAGACAAATAAATGTGTGTGTGTATATATATATATATATATATATATATATATATAGGATCATATTGTGCTTGCTATTTTTTTCATCAGTACCTTCCCTCTCCACTTCCTCTTCCCATATTAGCACCTTTTCTATTCCCTAGCTATATGCCTGTAACCTATATTCATAACCCAGTATTTTCTCCATGCTCATAAAATCTTACATGGATTCATGGGGATTTCAGGGACTTAATCATTATTTTACAAAAATGGGTCATGTTATACTCATTTTTCTCTATTTTTATTTTCTCACACTTAGAAGTACCTATGAAAATCCCTCTAGATGACCAGAAAGTCATTCAGTATGCATCCAATTTATTCTTTTCAATGGCTGCTTAATATTCCATGATATGGAAATATAATACTATAATTTATTCAACAGTTTGACTCATTGTAAAATAAAGAAATTAGTTATCTTAAGTAGAAAAGGATTTAATGTGGGGAACTCAGGACTTAAAAAATTATTAGAGGGACCCAAGAGGCAAACTCTAGGCTGGGCTTTCAGGAATGGCTCCCATAGCAGTCCCACAGAACCTATCGCCCAAGGGGACATCTGTATCCATCAAAGTCAGGAAGATGCTGTCCCAGTTGCTGGTTCCAGAATCATTCCACTTTAGCTGTAACCTGGGGATCAGGTAGCTGCCACCAGAACTTTTGACTCCAGACCTAGACTGTGTCAGTCAGATCTGCACTGGCACTAATGATTGGCAAAATTAAATCCCAATCTAAACCCCTAGCTTCAAAAGAGTCTGGGAAATATGTCTTTAGCTTTCCAGTCTCTGCAAAATAGACACACAAGAAAAGTGTTAACTGGGGGCAACTGGGTGGCTCAGTTGGTTAAGCATCTGATTTTGTCTCAGGTCATGATCTCACCGTTCCTAAGTTTGAGCCGTGTTGGGCTCTGTGCTGAAAACTTAGAGCCTGGAGCCTGTTTCAGACTCTCTCTCTCTCTCTCTCTCTCTCTCTGTCTCTCAAAAATAAATAAACATTAAAAAAAGAAGAATAAAAAAAAGAAAAAGAAAAGTGTTAATTGGAGGGAGAGTGGGCCAGTCCCCAAATCTTCTGTGATTCACTTTGTTTCCAGTTTGAGGTCCCCCAGGAACATTCTCACAGCAAACATACTTGTCATGCAGCCTCATGTGTTTCTATTCTCTATTTCTATTTCTAAGGAATAGCATCCCAGAAGTAGAATCTCTGGGTCACCAGAGATACGTATCTTTCAAAATAGATCTTGCCAAATTGCCTTCTAAAAAGGCTGTACCACTTTACATTCCTGCCAACAACATGTGAGAATTGCCTTCATCACACTACCAGCAAACAGCAATAGGCACTATGGCTTTGTGTATGTGTATGTGTGTGTGTGTTTACTTTTTATCATGGAGAATTTCAAATATGCATAGAGTAGGCAAATAGTATAATAAATTCTCATGTTCCCATCAGTCAGTCTCAACCACCATCTATCCATGGCCAATCCTGTCTCATCCATTTATCCTGTTTCATATATGCTAAAGCAAAGCCTAGATACCATATTATTCCAGCCATAAGTATAAGTAAAGATGTATTTCTAAAATATAAAATAAGTATAATATTATCATACCTTTAAAAATTAATGATTTTTGAAATATTCAAATGGTGTTTATATTTTGTTTGGGCAGAAATTCAAATAAGACCCACAAATTGCAATTAATTAAAGTCTTTATGTCCTTTTTAATTTATAGTTTCCTCCTCCATCTTTTGTTCCTTACAATTTATTTGTTGGAAGAACCAGGGTATCAGTGCTGTAAAGTTTCCCACAGTCTGAATTTTGCAGATTGCACCCCTATGTTATAATGGAGTGTATTCCTTGTCCTAGTTATTTCCTGTGAATTGTTAGTGGAATGTAAAGGTTTGGTCAGATTCAGGTTTGACCTTTATGGCAAGAATAATTCATAGATGGTATCTGTTCCTCCATCAAAGTCACATGATATCTGATTATCTCTCCCTTTTTGATGTTAGCAACCATTGATGCTCTGTGTCAAGATACATTAGGGTTGCAAAATGATGATAGTCCAACTCTGTCCTTTTTCATTTAGGATGTAAAAACTTTCTCAACTCTGCTTTTTGGTTGCCCAATGAGACAGTTTATATGCATTAGACAAGAAAAATGCTAGGTTCTTTCCAGGTTTTTACCAGTTTTCAAAATAATGAATTGGTTTCCAGGCATTCTTCAATTGGCGACATGTTTTTTAGTATCATTATAAATTCATGGATTAAACTTATTTCATGTGTTTCAATTCATTGCAATTATGATTCTTACTGATACTTAAATTGATCAGTGGAAGCTTTACTATGGCTATTTTTATGTGTGCCAGTTTGATGGGTAACAATCATTTTATGTTGCTTTCATTTTTATTTCTTTAATTTCTAGTGAATTTGGGCATATTCATGTTTATTGGGCTTTTGACTTTACTCACTAGTGAATTGTTTGTGTCTTTTGCACAATTTTCTATTTAGTTGTTGGTTTTATCTTATCAGGTTTTAAGGGTGCTTTGTATAGAAAGGAATCCTTTGCAAGAATATAGTTGCACAAACATTTTCCCTAATATCTTGATTGTTATTAACTTTGTTTTAGTACCTTTTGCTATACCAGAAAGAAAAAAATTATTTGTATATGGTCAAATATGTCTTTTATTTTATAGTTTCTTGGTTCTTAGTAAGGAAAGTCTCCCCAAACCATAGATTGTTCATGTAATCTCTTAGATTTTTTTTCAAGTTTTAAAATTATTTTCCCTTTATATTTAAATCTTTAATCCATTGTAATTTACTTTTGAATATAGTCCATTTTTATTTTCTTTCAGATGGGTAGCCAGTTGTGCCTATACTTTTTTTTTTAATACTTCATCTTTTCCCCATTGAGCTACCACTTTGGCACATTTCTAATAACCAGTGTCATGTAATTAGCAATTATTTATTCTGTTCCACAAATGCCATATCGATTTGAATACGTAAAGTTTATCATACAACTGATATCTTAGTAAGCCCCTCCCCATACACACTCTCTTTTCTTACATTTTTTAGTTGTATTAGCTCTTCTTTGGCATTCATTTCCCATGTGAACTTTAGAACCATTTTACCGAATTCCAAGAAAAACACTGTTAGAATTATAATCGGAACTACATAAAATGTATATATTAAATTTACTAGAGGGGTGCCCGGGTGGCTCAGTCGGTTAAACATCTGACTCTTGACTTCAGCTCAGGTCATGATCTCACAATTTGTGAGATAAAGCTCCGCATCAGGCTCTGCGCTGGCAGCATGGAGGCTGCTTGGGATTCTCTCTCTCTGCCTCTCTCTCACTCTGCCCCTCCCCTGCTCACGTGCTCACCCTCTCAAAATAAACTTAAAAAATAAATTTATTAGTATTAACAGTTTTATATTTTCTTTCCTTCTAGGAACATAATATAACTTTCAATGTATTCAAATCTTGTTTTTTTTTTTGTTTTAATAGTTATGTTCTTTTTCCAGTTTTTTTCAGTATAGATCCTGAGTCTATCTTGTTAAATCTATAAGTATTTAGAATTGCTGTCACTGTCATGATTTGAGTGGATTTTATTAGCAGCATTAATGATTACGTAGACATAAGAAAAAACTTTCCAGACAGAATGTCCAGTCACTGGAACTCATAACTGAAGTCTGCTTCTCATATTATCAGAAAGGAAAGGACTATATGCACCTAAGACCATTTAGGTATGGTCTTGCTGGTGGTAGGAAGAATGACCAGATGAGTCCTGGAAGACCTACAAAGAAGAGGAATCTGGAACATTATTGTTTTAGCCAACCTCTTAATGTCAGGCTTCTGTTTATGTGAGGGTTCTTGACTTAATTGACCAGTTTTTCCAGTGGGTACATGGACCTATAGGAGGCCATTATAAAATATGCAGGGGTAAATCCAGAGCAAAAATTTCCTAAAGAAGGATTTATTCTGTTATTTTCTTTTCCTCTTAGAAATTCCATTTTGTTGTTATGATACAGTTTTGTTGTTTTGTTTTGCAATGACTACCTTTTAAAAAATTTCCACAGGTAAGTAATACAATAAATATACCCATTTATTCACTTTGTATATTCACAAATAATGGAAAATTTCTGCCCATCAGAGGCCAGAGTATTGAATTTGGCATGGCAGGATTGAATAACTAATTGATACTCTTCAGAATAATAGTTACCATCTGTGGAACAATGATTAGGTATCAAGGACTTTGCTGGTATGCTTTGCAGTGTATCTTCTCATTCAGCCTTCAAAACAACCCTATAAAGCAGTCATGGTTTATTTCACTTCTCTCATTTTTAACAGTTAGAAAATTAAGACTCAGAAGAATTTAAGTTACTTGTCAAAGATCACACAACTAGTTAATGGCAAAGCTTCAATGCAAACCAAGTGGCTGACTCAGATCTTACTACTATACTATATTCCCTCCACACAAAGAATTTGAGAGAGACACGTACAACTTACCTCTAACCTCCATTTCCCTTTCTGTAAAACACAGGAATTTTAGTAGATAATATCATCTGGTTGTAGATTCTCATGATGCAGAAAACTGAGTTTACCGAATTTGTAAATCAAGGGCCTTACATAGAGATGCCCCAAATGTGCTTTACATTATAGATGGATTTCTCAGCCATGATTTTCATGTGCTCATTTGGTCCTTAAATGTGGTCTTTGCTGTGCTGTATTTTTATAGCACTTCCTTCTGTGGTTTCTAAGATAAACCTCTACAGTGTGTTTGGTTGGGAAGGGGAGCAAACAGAGAAACTATAGGTTTAGCAGTAAAATATGAGGGAGAACGATAGGTAGAATGTGAAATAATAGGATGTGATCACTTGAGTTCATATTTGTCTGTTTATTTAAACTGTTGTTATTCTTTCTGACTATATAAAACAGAAGATTTAAGTGTTCTGCAAAGTCACACATGAAAACCTAATACGTAAAGTGAAGAAAAGCAGAGTTGCTCTGGACAAGGAGTGGATGAGTACTTGAGAACCTTGCCTGCGTCTCCAATCCATCCACTCCAGTCACCTCTGGAATTCTGGGGTTCTGCAGTTTGAAATCATTGACTTGGATTAAATTTGTTTCTAACATACTAGCCACAACATCACAGACTAAATTTTAGAGTTGTTATTATAAGAAGTGACCTAATAAAATAGCCCTTTCCTGAAAGATACCCAAGAAATACTCACTACAGGATACTTGGGGGGATTGCAGTGTGCAACTGTGGGGGATATGATGGTTACCTTTTACTTTCTACCTACTAAACTGTTCTCTCCTTTATTTCTTTTCCTACCAATTAGAATTGTGACTTTTATGGTTAAAAAATTAATTTAAACATTTTTCTGGACTTAGGAATTATATTTTAATTTCTGGTTTTGTAGTCAAATATTTTCCCCCAAAGACTAACCTTTTCAATTATATAATGATAATGCATGAAATAATAAGATTTAAAGGCCGTTGACCCTTGAAAAATCTGAGGGGTCAGAGGAACTAGCCCCATATGCAGTCAAAAATCCATGTATAACTTTTGACTCCCCCAAAACTTAACTACTAATAGCCTACTGTTGACTGGAAGCCTTACCAATAACATAAACAATTAATTAACACATATTTTGTATGTTATATGTATTGTATACTGTATTGTTACAATAAAGTAAGCCAGAGGGGGGAAAATGTCATTAACGAAGAAGAGAAAATGCATTTACAGTATTGTACTATAAAAAAAAAATCTACATGTAAGTGTGCCCACGCAGTTCAAACTCTTGTTGTTCAAGAGTCAACTGTAATAGAAAATCAATTTACAGTAAATATTTACAGGAACAAATCCACAAGCACATTATGGAGTTCAGTATGTCTATATTTTCATATGTTCATTCCTCTGGTCAAGGCACTGATCTTCAAACAAATAATTAGCCTTAAGAACTGAAGAGCAAACAGAAGCACAGTTGGTTGATTTCTAAACTGTTCTTTCTGTTTTGGATTTTACCTAAGCTATAAGTAGTTCTCAACTCTGGTCTCATATCAGAATTACAGGGAATTAAAAAAAATAATTTCCAGGCCACACCCCAGACCAACTGAATCAATTTCTGGAGGAGGAACCCAGACATAAGTAGTTTTAAAAATCTCCACAGGTGAATACAACATGCAGACAGAACTGAGAGCCAGCAAGTCTTTAGCCTTAATCCACGAATGCTGACCTAGGTGGATTTAGTAAATTCAGAAACTAAGGTGAGTCATTTATTATTTTATACTTATGAAAGATTAATAAATGGTGACATTTTATGTTCTCTTCTTTCCCTTTCCTTCTCCTTTGGCTTTCCTAACAAGGGCCCAGTAGCAAAGGGGGTCAGGCCAATGAAGGGATCCAGAGATAGGAAGGAAGTGTAGAGGATATGCACAGACAGATGGAGGCCAGGGTTTGCAGATTAAACTTCCTGGGAAGGCAGTATAGATAAAAAAACACCCCTTCTCCACCAAGGAAAGGAATGTGTTCTACAACTAGTTTCTTGCTTTTGGGCAAAGGAGCTAACGTGCATCATTTCAGGATATTTAAGGAACAAAAAACAAGTTTCTCTCCGAAGCAGATTTATTTCATCTTGACAAACCAGAAGTATGTGCTGGGTTTGTGTGTTTGGACCATGGCATTTTTATCAGACTAAGTGAGATATTTCCTAGAACTTTGGGCAAAACCTCTTCATCTCCAGTCAGTAGCCAGAATTTGGAAGGACTGGTGCAGTTTAGCTCTCATTAACTCTTAAAAATGACCAGCTAAGTCTCCCTTTTGAGACAGGACTCTTTCTAAGAAGAAATTTTTAGAGGTGGAATAAAATTGACATAATAGGGCAAGATACTAAATCAACAAGCAAAAAAATCAGTTGTATTTCTATACACCAGCAATGAACAATCTGAAAAGGAAATTAATAACTCCATTTTTGATAGCATCAAAAAGCATAAAGTACTTGGGAATAAATTTAACCAAGAAGGTGAGACTTGTACACTGTAAACTATAAGCCATTGCTGAAAGAAATTAAAGAAGATGTAAATAAATAGGAAGACATCCTATGTTCATGGTTGCAAGACTTCATATTGTTAAGATGACACTAACAAAGTAATCCATGTAATCCCTATCGAAATCCTTCAGAGGATCCCAGACATGGAGGGAAGAAGGAACCACACTTTTGTGAGTTTTACCTCCCGTAGCTCAACGTGGCTTTCACAGTGAATATCAGAGAAAAGGACAAGGGGAACAAGTAGAAAACAGTAGCAAATATGGTAGCTATTAATCCAGCTATATCAACAATCACTTTGCATATTAATGGTCTAAATGTGCCAAATTAAAACACAGAAATTTTCACAGTAGATAAAAAATAAGACCCAACTATATGTTGTTTGCAACAAGCACACTTTAAATATAAAGACACTTATAAATACAAAATATGTGGTTGGAGAAAGATACACTATGCTAACACCAATTTACAAACGCAGTTATAGTTACATTAATTTCAGAAAGAGCAGACTTCAGAGCAAAGAAAGTCATTGGAGATAAAGAGGGCATCATGTAATGATGGCCGATTCAATTCTCCAAGAAGACGTAATAATCCTTAACACGTATGTATGTGCCTAACAACAGAGCAACAAAATACATGAAGCAAAGAATGACAGAACTGCAAGGAGAAATAGATGAATCCACTACTAATAGTAGGAGCCATCATCACTGTCTATCAGAAATGGACAAATCAGCAGTCAGAAAATCAGTAAGGACATAGTTGAATTCAACAACACCATCAATCAACGGGATATAATTGACATCTATCGACTACTTTATCTAGTAACAGCAGAATAAACAATCTTCTCAAGCTCACGTGGAACATTCACTGAAAGACCATATTCTGGACCATAAAACACATTTAACAAATAGAATAGAAATCACATGTCTGCTCTCACACCACAGTGGAATTGAACTAGGAACCAATAACCGAAAGATAACTGAAAAATCGTAAAATACTTGGGGATTAAATAACACACTTCTATATAACACATGGATGAAAGAAGAAATCTTAACATTGGTGAGGATGAGGAGAAGTTGGAACCCTTCTGCATTGCTGGTGAGAATATAAAAGGTGCAAACATTATGGAAAAAGTTTGGTGTTTCCTCTAAAACTTTTAGTGGTTCCTCAAATAAATAAACTTACCATGTGAGCCAGCAATTCCACTTCTAGATATATATTCAACAGAGTTGAAAACAGGACTCAAACAGATACTTGTATGCCAATATTCATAATGGCATTGTTCACAATAGCCAAAAGGTAGAATCAACCCAAGTGTCTGTCAATAGATGAATGAATAGGTAAAGTGCAATGGAGTGTTATTCAGCCATAAAAAGGAATGAAGCTCTTTGGTGCACAGTACAACATGGATGGCCTTTGAAAGCATTATTTTAAATGAAACGAACACACATAGAAGGACAAATATTGTATGAGTCCAACTATATGGGGTATCTAGAATAGGCAAATTGAGAGACACAAAGTAGAATGGAGGTTACCAGGGACTGGAGGGGGTGGGGTATGGGGGAGTTGTTGCTTAATATGTACAGAGTTTCTATCTGAGATGATGAAAAAGGTCTGGAAATAGTGGCAATGGTTATACAACACTGTAAATAGTACATTTCAAATTAGTAAATATTTTAATTCCATTATCCTTGAGAACCAGAATTCTTCACGTGTGAGAAAGGAAAGAAAGGGTATAATATAGAAAATACAGAATAGGTTAAGTAAAAACCCCATAGTCCTGAAACTGAATTTGAAATATTAATATGAACTCATGAAGCATTCTATCCTAGTTTTATCTTTTGAAAAGGCCTAGAGACAGTTACCAATCTAGTAGTAATGAATACCCCTAGTTCCCATATTGTCATCTTAAAATGTCAAGAAAAGGAAGTAGAGCTTCTTGGAGAAATGGATGATTCCATGTCTGGGACAACAAGTGTGTAATGATGAGCCTGGAACGTCCTGTCACATCAGGTAGCAAGGAGGTTACCTACTGGCTACAGATGGGAGGGACAATTTTTGCTTTAATAAGGATTAAAATTGCAATAGATGACAATCCATCAAATACCTTTAAATCTATGAATTTTTAAAAATATTAAGAAAGAAACTTACAAGTTACCTTCTGGGGATGACAGAACCAATTTATTATCTTGAAAATGGGGTAAATTAAAAGAAAGAAGCAAATATTTATCCAGACTTTCCTATATGAACTTACCTCCTAGCAACCAGATATTAGATGAGAGGAAACACCTTATAAACGTATTCAGCTAATAGATAAAATCAAAATGACAGAATTAAAATATCATCATTTTGCAACCCTCAGTGAATTCATGGATCTAAGAATTGAGCATTAACAGCTGCTAACCTTAGAAAAGAACAAAACCAAATATCATGTGCCTCTTGATCAAAGACTACACAACTACTTATAATCTTGCAAAAGGGATGAAACCTCTGTCTGGTGAAGCCTCTGG
Source organism: Panthera uncia (assembly GCF_023721935.1). Taxonomy (NCBI): domain Eukaryota; kingdom Metazoa; phylum Chordata; class Mammalia; order Carnivora; family Felidae; genus Panthera; species Panthera uncia. The sequence continues at coordinate 68,071,397 of NC_064810.1, read as the reverse complement.
ATCAGCTGCCAAATTCAAGGAAAAGCAAAGGACAGGAATATGCTGAACTGCCCCATAAAAGTGCAATTCCCAGACTGTGGGAAACTCCACAGGTCAAAAGGCCTAAGTTCTTCAACTAATAATTGTAACAAAGACTTAAAAGGGACCTCAAGCTAAAAACAAAAGCGAAACCAAACAAGCCGCAAGATGCATTTAGGAGATAACACTGCAAAGAAGCTAGCAAAATGTATGTGTGTGTGTGTGTGTGTGTGTGTGTGTGTGTGTGTATAATCACTTTACATATATAAAATCACTATATATGTCTATATATATATATAATTTTTTTTAAAGATTTATTTATTTTTGAGAGATAGCACAAGCAGGGAAGGGGCAGAGAGTGGGGGACAGAAGATCTGAAGCAGGCTCTGCGCTGACAGCAGTGAACAGGTTGCAGGGCTCAAACTCACACACCGGGAGATTGTGACCTGAGCCAAAGTCCGATGTTCAACCACAAAAGTGGTTACATAAAAAGCGAGGCTAATGGTTGCTTTTAGGAGCACAGAGACTGGGGGCTCTTATTAGGCTGGGATAATGGAGAGACTTGCAAGGTGCCTGGCAGAGCTCTCTGTGTTGACCGTGGTAGTCACTGCAAAGATATTTACCTCACACACCAAGTGAACAGATCAGAAAATTTCACAATATATTTCATTTCCGGTGCAAACTAAATATTAGGTGAGCCAAAAAATATATATATATTTTTAAGACTTTGTAGGTATCTTACAAACCAGTAAGAGATTCTTAACACACAACGAAGGGAAGGTGTCAGAGGAACCCTGGAGCTAAAATTTCAGAGATGAAAGATGCCTGAAAAAAAAAATCCCATGGAGTCTCCATTTTACCGATTAGAAAATTGAGGCCCAGAGACAGTGAGTGTCTTGTGCAAGCTCCGCAAAGCTAGTACTAGAAGCAGGTCTAACACCTAGGTCTGCCAGTCTGGGACTTTTCCCACCAGAGCACAGACTTTGCTACCTTTACACTTTAATTCTTTTCTTTCCCTTTTTCTTTTCTCTTCTTTTCTTCCTTTCTTTTTTAAAGAAATGGCTAGTTGAACTTTTTATGTTTCTCCAAAACATTCCTAAGAGGACGTTTCAAAGAATGCATTCAAAGTTGGATCTTCTGGGGAGAAAGATTAACTGCTTTCTCAGAGCTAGGGCTAGTTAGCCTGACAGCAGAGTTGGGTGGGAAACCCTGGTCTGAATCTTCCAGATATTATCTCTAACCTTAGGGCGTTTTCTCTTTACCTTCTATAGCTTCTTTCCTTTTCTCTCTCCGTGCCTTTCCTTGCTCTGACTCTCAGTTAAAGAGACATTGATCATGCTTGCACATTTAAGAGTTAACAATAACTGGGGACACCGGGGTAGCTCAGTTGGTTAAGCCTCCGACTTGGCTCAGATCATATTACGGTTCCCGCGTTGGAGCCCCACATAGGACTCTTGTGCTGACAGCTCAGAGCCTGGAGCCTGCTTGGGATTCTGTGTTTCCCTTTCTCTCTGCCCCTCCCCCGCTCGCACTTTCTCAAAAATAAATGAACATTAACAAAAATTTTTTAAAAAGTTAACAGTAACTGAATGGAGGGTACTTTCCTAAGAGCTCTACCTGCCGTATCTCATTGAAGCTTCACACTCCTTTGACGCACTTAGATTAACTCTATTTGAGAGGTAGAACCGAGTAACAGAGATCCTAAATCACTTGCCCAAAGTTTTGCGGCTATAAAGAGAAGGGTTCTCAACTCCAGAATCCGTGCTCTTAAGAACTAGGTTATCCTGATTGTACAATTTGTGTTTCTTCACTTATTGAACAAAATGGCACATAACTTGTTCTAATTTTAAAAGTGGGCGCATTAATACTTTATCCAAAAAATAAAATTGTATCCCTTTGATGGATCTACTCGATTCGTTGTTTTTGATCGCCACATCAGAGAGAAAGGAAATTAATTTTGAAGCCTACGCTGCGTTTTTCCAGTGAGCGGACTTCTTTTGTCCCATATCGGGTGGTCTTCAGGCGAAAATACAAAACAAATCGAGAAAACACACTGACCGCAGCCAGAAGACCCGGGCGGCTCGGCGTCGGGCACTGGATTTACCGGGGATTCAGGGATTCAGGGCTCCGGGCTTCGAGGCGCATTGACGGTGGGCGTGACGGGAAGGACCTCGGGCCATTCCCGGAGCGCTATGCAAATGACATGTAAATCAGCGCGTGTGAGCCGCTGCCGGCCGTCCGAGTCCGATCCCGAGCACCGAGCTCTCAGTTCTCGCACACACGCGCATTAGCTCTTCGCTCTCGCACTTGCTTTCTCGCCGGCCGCTCACCCCCTGTCCCATCCGGCCCGCCCAGGACGCGCCTCGTCGTCTCCCCGGCTGCCGGGTCGGCTGCCCGCGGCTGAGCGAGCTCGGGGCCCGCGCCGCGCGACTGCAGCGGGGCGCCCTCGCCAAGCGCGGTGCCTTGGCTGCCCGGCCGCCTTCGCCGCGCGGGTGAGTGAGCCCGCCCCGTGCTTTTGTCCCGGCGCGGCCCCTGGGAGTCAGTCTCTGAGGGTGGGGTTCGGGGGTCGGGACCCTTGTTGGGAAGCCTGTCCCTGACTCCCCAGTTGTAGAGGGGCTCCTACGTGCAGCAAGGAGGATTTTTTTTCGGGGCGAGGGGGAGCAGCGTAAGGGAACGACCGCAGTGACTCTGGACAGCCGGGAGTTTTCTTTTGCGGAGTGAGGTCCTGGGGAACAGTGATACGGTGGTCTGGACAGGCGTCTTTCGAAAGGGGGGTGCCTTTGCTTTTAGGTGTGCTAATCGCCGAAGCCCTCAAGGAAGAAGGGTGTGGGCTCATCTGCCAGTTCCCAGGGTGCCACGTGAAGGTCCTCGCAGCCCAAACGTGAGTCTGGGAAGGTGAGGCAGTAGAGGCAGCCGCGGGGTCCCAGGCAAAATTGGCGCTTCGGGCATTGCGGTCTTGCTTTCTCTCCCAGCTACTTACTCAAACTCCTCCCCTCCCTCTTCCTCGTTAGCTTCTACTGGGGTTCTGTGGTTGAAGGACCCTTGTTTGCAGATCATTGCGGTTAGAGAGTTTTGGATAACTAATTCCCAGGACGCGTTAGATGTCAGTGGTTGAGGTAGAACTCTTCCTTGGAACTTGTGACTACTAGCACCCTTCAAGACCCAAAGGACTGTTTTTAGGGGTGATACTCCAGATGGGAAGATGGACTGATGGGGAGAGGTTTACTAGGCCTTCTTTGGTTAGGGGACATGCCCTGTGTATCATAACCTGAAGGAGAAAGACCCAGGCCTTCGGGACCTAAAGAAGGGTAAAAGTAGCTATTCAGTCCAGGGAATTGGGTCGGGGTGTGGAGTACAGTTGGGCAGTGGGCATGGTGCCAGGCCCCAGGCCACTGTTTTTCACTTTCCCTCCTCTCCCCAGGTGCCAAGAGCAGTATGTGAAATGTCCCCATCCCCCTCACCCTCCCCTCCCCCCTCCAGGCTTTAGGTGCTTGCCCTAGAACTGCATTCCTCTTCCAAGTGGGGGTATGGTTTCTTCCCAGACAAGGTAAAATCCTTTAGGTCAAAGTGAACAACTTGTTAATAAATTATGTCCAAATGGGGGGCTTGAGAGGACCATTGGGGAAGGCTTGGCACTTCAAAGCATCAGGTATCCACAATGCAAGTCTCTGGGGGAAGTGTAGGTGCTTGTGCTAACCTTATTGGGTTCCTAAAGGGCATTTCGGGTTCTAGTAAAATAAAGTTTTTGTTTTATCACTTTCTTCCCCTGTCTTTTCTTTTCCCTTAAATTCTTGACCTCCTTCCCTTCTCTCTTCTGTGAGCCTTTGTCTCTTCCCCACACTCCAGGGTCTGTGGAGTCTGATGCTGTGGCACCACAGTGCCCTAGGCCAGCTTGGAATGTTCCCTCCTGGTGAGGTTCCCCCTTTGTCTCCCACCCACAGTGGACCAGGGTCTTTGAGCCAGAGCAGGTAGGGGTCTGGGAGTTGGTTCTAGGTGGGGAGTGACTGGACACTGGATGCTGGATTGGGTAGTGAGTACTCTGGAGGTGTCTTTTTCCTCATTCACTGATGATGCAAAATGATGCTCATTCTCACACACCAGTAGGCATGAGCCTGGAGAACGACCCCACAGTGGTGAAGGATTTGTGCTGGTCCAGCCTCCTTCATTTGGTTTCTTTTGTGCAATAGCTAGCTAACTGAGGAGGGGGCTAGCTGGGGGCTTATAATAGTTTTTCTTTGTGTGAGGTTTGCTGACCCCCTCAGCAAGAGACTGTTTTCCCAGGGGCCAACAAGATGTGGGAGGAGTCTTGATCCTGGCTAGGGGTCTTCACCAGTCTCAGAGGAATAGATCATGAACACTCTGGGGTCATCATGTACTCAGTGTCCACAAGAATGACCCCTAGATTTTTTTCCCCCAAAATATGAGTCAAATCTTTGAAACTAGTTGGTTTTTTGGCTCTTGGCCTTTTAAGGGGCTCAGAATGCAGCCCAGAATGTAGGTAGGGGTCCAGGTAACCCATGAACACGTGAAGTTTTATTTAGTATCTTTCTGGAAACAGCACTTCTTGGTATTCTGGAAATACACACCAAGCCCACTTGGAAGCCTGACTGCCTTTACCCCAATTCAGACCAACACAAGCAGGTTGGAAAATTATTCATTCTCGAAAGCATCCCATCTATCCTTTCTGAAATGTAGTAGAATTTAGAGAACAAGCCTTAGAAAATAACTTTTCCCCACAGAAGATGTTGTCTTTGCCTATCTTGACTGTTGTGTCACTTTTCTCTGACCAACAGAAGGTGCACCCAGAGAAGCCTAGATAGGACCATTTGTGTGGGAAATGTACAGGTGGACACTTGGGTGGCATGTAGGCTCAGACTCAAGCAACCATCCAGCATTAATCCAGAGTGAGGATGTCGCACATGTCACTGGGATAGGTTCCCATGCCATGTGACTTTTGCCCCCTTTCCCTTCACTCCTCCATCTTCTTGCCCCACAAGCACAGAAAGTGAATGTGCTGGGCTAGGGTCTGCTGAGCCAGCCACTCACCTCTCCCACCTGTGCCATTCTGCAGATGAATTCCTGTCTCTTTATTGAGTTTTGGCTTCGTATCTTTCCATGTGTTTTAAGTCATTGTATCAAGAAAATGCAATTCTTACAATCTCAAGGTCAGCAGACCTCAGTGTTTGTCACTACACCCGGGCAGATGCATCCTTCCTGTCTTGTACGCACCTGCTGAGGCTCTTGTAAAATGGACAGTGACAGCCAGCCCAGTGGGGCTGGGGCAGGAAGAGGACCAGTAAGAATAGGTCTCTGTTTGCAGCTAATGGGGATAAGGCTGAATTTCCAGATGGTCACACCACCTTATTTTCATTGTCCTCCTGCCCACTGTCCCTTGGTGTCTGAGGGTGAATGCCCACAATGGGCACCTCACTAGGAAGCTGTGGGCATTTTTATGTAGATCCAGCTTCTTAGATTTCCCACCATTGTCCCTATCCCCCCCACCGTTGGTACTTCTGTCCCCTTCCTCCCCTCCTCTCTTCGTCTCCTGGGCCCAGAGTGCAGAGCCCTCTGGAGACAAAAAGGATGATGAGAGATTCCTCTTTAGATCTCTTTACCCCCACCTCTACTCTGGGCCCCCAGATCTGATGCTAATTTGTTAATCTGGGATCTTATGAGTTATTTCTCATAATCTTGTGGGAACCAAACTCTTACGTTACGGATTTTCATAGTTGAGGATGCTTTTTATTTCTTTATTTTCAGGACTGAGATTTCTAGTACAGAGTAGCTCTCCTTCAGATTTCTGGCAGGAGGAAGCAGCACAAGGGTAGAATGTGAACTTTGGCTTTAAACTTGGGTTCAGAGCCATCCTGTTCCCTTACTGGCTCTGGTTCTTGACCATGGTATTTAACCTTGGTGAGTGACTTCAGTTTCCTCATCTGACAACGAGGGTAGTTATAAAAATTAAATGAATATATGAATATAAGAGGCACAAAAGAAGGAATAACTGTTACCATGCAAATTGAGTAGTGTTCTCTTTATAGAATGACCTGTACCTCAGCCAACAAACATTAATTACTGGACCTGCCCTCCATCTGGCCCTGTAGAGGTTTATGAAACAAAGGTAGTATGCCCAAGAGACTTTGGGTCTATTTGGGGGAAAAGCTAACATATACGGAGAAATTAGAAAACAGACAAGTTCTGTGGCACAGACTCAATCAGGGGAATTAAGGGTGGCCAAAAATTCAGGGCTGGAGTGGTCAGGAAAGGCTTCAAAGATGATGAGGTAGGAGGGTGGGCATGAGCAGACCCTGAAGGGAGGGTGGGTACTGACCAGGAGAGAGGAAGGTGGGATTACTTGGCTCTAGTGTCTAGTGTCTGAAAGCTCCAGCCTCTCCTTTGTGGGAAGCTGGTGCCACACCTTTGACCCTGCGGTGAGCTTTCAGCCATGCAGGCCTGCTTGTTCTGAGATTTCTTTGGGGGATGGTTTTCATTCCAGGCTTGTTTTCCCTCTGCTGCCCAGAATATTCCTGGAAAATTTTTGTTTTAATTTTATACTGAATCAAAAATGATGAGAGGCAAATCCACAGCCACAGTGAAAGCCCAGACCCATGAAAGACTTTTGGGTTCCCAGGGCTTTGTGTTATTTCCTTGTGATTCATTTATTATAGCTCATTTCCTGGTTCTGGAATGGCAGGCATTGGGGTTGGGGGAGACCAGTCCATCTGATCCCTGCATTATATTGAGGTGGAAACCCTGGCCTAAGAGGCCAAGCAATTGGGTGGCAGAACTGGAAGCAGCCAGTGTTCTTATCACCCCAATCTGATGGAGGATGGTGATGGGGTGAGAGGGCCTGATCTAGGCAGTGGATAGGAGTGGATGCAGTTTGGTTCCATCATCTCCACCTGGTTTTCCAGGGTCTAGAAGGCCACCTTCCTTGGTCTAAGACTTGGTAATGGGGTGAATTGAAGTGTTCGGCAAAAGATTCTAAGGGATTTCCCATCTGCTGCTCTATAAGAAGGCACTTTCCACTCATCTACCTATTTTTTGCAGTTATGTCTTTATGGTTAGGTATAACCATTCTAATTTTTCTCCTGAACTTTATGCATTTTTCAAGCTGAGTGCTAAGCCTAGTCATAGAACATGCCTACAGTGGACCTATTCCTACCCTCCCCCATTAACCAGGTTAAATTACTATTTGATATTTTCATATTAGTGTCAACAGAGTGATCATTTCTGTAGCCACTTGGTTGCTAACCTTGTGGAAATGAATATGTAAATAAGGAGGCAACAGGTTGTTTCAGAGTGCCTGGAAGTTGCCTCTTATTACCAAAAGCTACTGTCTTCACAATAGGGCCTCATGGTGGGCATGATAAAATTAATGCAATTGCTACTGACTTTACCCCATGGCATTTCAACCAGTGGTGTTTTGGGGAGTTCTAAGGGTTTTTGTTGTGATTGGACAGCCACCTAGGGCCTGCCTCTTCTGATCATAGATGAACGCAGCCACTCAGGCCCTCCTCCTATGGGCCCTCTAGTTTTCCCAGACAGAGAATCCCTTGGTTTTATTTTCATATTGTTATTGCTGCTAACCAGACCTTCGCTAACTCACACTTGGAGTATTAACTACAGCCTCTCTGTGGCACAAATACATTTCACACTTGATAAAAAGCCCGGCCTGACTGCCTCACTCCACCTTCAGAAACTTTCAGTGGCTCACCACATCTTACAGTACAACCTTAACCTGAAGTTCAGCGGCTTCCATAATCTGATCTCAAAACCAGAGAGACTGATTCACTTATTGTCCTTGAAGCCAATGTATACGCTTTCTTCTCTGCTTTTGACTATGACTTAATCCTCTTCTGCAATATTCTTCACTTGCCTCTTTGAGTAACATGTCCTATCCTTAAATATTTGCTCAGGGAATTAATTAAGTTCCCAATACCTGTCAGGTGCTGCCAAGCTGACCTCTTTAGCTTCAGGTTCTTGTTTTTGTTCCAACTTCTGTTGCAATTAGTCTCTGCAAAATTCTTTTGGTGGTGATACATCATTTATTATTATGGAATGTTTTTATCTTTTGTTTTCATTTTTTTTTCATGGTAAATTTTAGATCTATAACTATATTGAAAACACTTCAAAGGAAGGACATGCCTAATGCCTTTATTTTCTCATGGTGGTTGTTCCAGAACTAGCTGATAACAAAATCCCTTTGGGAGCCTTGTTTGCAAAATAATGCATGCCTCCCCTGTGGAGTCAGGGAATCTTTGTTTTTCCAGAGCTTCCCAAGTGTTTCTTGTGTCAGCCAGATTTGGGAATCAGTTTAGGTCAATTTTTCATTGTATAATTATTTCTTTGATTTATATATTAGGAAGGATTCTTTAAAATTAATAGAAACCAACTCAGGCTAGCTGATGAGGAAAAGAAACGTAATAATAGTTGTGTGGTAAAAGGAGATGACATTGCATATTTTCTTGATTCCAAGTTACCATAGGCTGTAAGACACTTTATAGTTTCTTAGGAATAAAGCACGTCCTTTAATATACACAATTTTAGAAATTTTCTAAATTACAATATGCCTTCATTCATAAAACTGTCACTTTCTTCATCATTATCACGATGAAAATACTGACTGAGCTCCTTCTGAATTGTGTTGGTCTATTTCAGTTACACATGATTTCAAGATGAAATGCTGTTTTTCATAATCTGTGCTCATGAGTTTTCAATGTTCACTCCTTAAATCCTGGGTTAACTTCTTGGTCATGACATATACGTATAGTTTTTAAAAAATACCCTGTTGGCTTTGATTTGCTAATATTTTATTGGGTTTATTGCATTTATGGTCATAAGTGAGAAGCATAGCTATAGTCTTTTCTGTCCTTGGCCAATTGCATATGTGACCACAATTTTAACATCTTAACCCCTTCAGGATTAACAGAATAATTCTGAGGAATGTTAAATTATACCAGAATTTTATCTACACTTTCTTTAGGTAAAACTCACAGGTTTTTCTATCTATACTTTCTTTAGGTCAAACTTACAGGTTTTATTAGAAGTAAATAATGTTGCTAAAAGTTACATATCTTCTGACAGTTAACCAGCAGCTTTGAAAAACTTATTGTTCAGTACCCAAATGATCATGTGTTGCACGTGATCAGTTCACATTTTCCTAGCTTTGAAAAGTCTATACTTTATTCTGATAAATTTGGCAGTTCTTACTGCTGTTTGATTCCACTGCTTGACAGGTGGTAAGCATTATTTTAGGTATGCAATAACTTTTCTTTTCAATGCTGCATCATGATGAAATCTCTTTAGAGACATCTTTTTTTCTTTTTCATTTAAAAAAATTTGAGGTATAATTTACATGCAATAAAATTCACTCATTCACTCATTGTGCAGTTCTGAATTTTGACACATATATAGTCATATAAGCACCATCACAGTCAAGGTGCAGGAAGTTCCATTTCCCAGAAAATTGCCTTTTGTATTTCTTAAAATTTTTTTTTTTATTTTTCGAGAGAGGGAGAAAGCATGTGAGTTGGGAAGAGGGGCAGAGGGAGAGAGAGAGACAGAGAGAGAGAGAGAGAGAGAGAGAGAGAGAGAGAGAGAGAGAGAATCTTAAGCAGGCTCCACACTCAGTGCAGAGCCCCACCTGGGGCTCAATCCCACCATCATCCTGGGATCATGACCTGAGCTGAAACCAAGAGTTGGATGCCCAACTGACTGAGCCACCCAGGCACCCCACCTTGTATACTTTTGTAGTCCAACTGGATGTTGAGTTGTTCTGAGGAGACTCAAGGAGCCACTGATCTTTTTTCTGTCCCTGTGGTTTTGCCTTCTTCAGAATGTCATTTAAATGGAGTCGCATGATATGTAGCCTTTTTAGTTTGCCTTCTTTTACTTAGCACAATGTGTTTGAGATTCATCCATGTTGTTAGGTGTATCAGTAGGTTGCTCCTTGTTGTTGCTGACTTTTATTTCATTGTGTGGATGTACCACAAGAGATTTATTCACCAACTGAAGGACATTGGGTTGTTTCCAGTTTGGGGTGATAATGAATAATTCAGTATAAATATTGGTATACAGGTTTTTATGTGAACATAGATTTTCATTTCCCTTGGGTAAACACCTAAGAGTGGGATTGCTGGTAGCATGGTAAGTGTATTCTAATAAAATGTCCAACTTTTTTCCAAAGTGGCTGTACCATTTTGCGTTCCCACTAACAATGTGCGAGGGTTATAGTTTCCACATCCTTGTAAGCACTTAGTATTTGTCAGATTTTAAACATTTTAGATATTCTAATAGGTATAGTTTTTTCATTGTGGTTTTAATTTCCATTTCCTTAATGATGGTGAACATCTTTGTTATTTGGCCTATTCTTTATTAGTCTTTTTTGATGAAGTGTCTGTTTAAATCTTTTGCCTACGTTTTATTGGATTGTTTCCTTATGGTTGAGATTTGAGATATAATTCTTTTATATTCTGAACGTGAATCTTTTACCAGGTACATATTGGGCAAATATTTTCTCATTGTGTATGGCTTGTCTCTTCATTCTCTTAACAATGTCTGCTATTGCTGAGCAGAAGATTTTAATTTGAAGTCTAATTTATCAATTTTTAAAAATGTATTCTTTTGGCATTGTATCCAAGAACTATTTACCTAATTCAAGGTCATTAAGACTTCAATATTGTATTTGATTTTAAGTTTTTATTTTAATTCCAGTTAGTTAACATACAGTGTTATATTAGTTTCACATATACAGTATAGTGACTCAACAATTCCATACATCATTCAGTGCTCATTACAAGTACACTCTTTAATCACCATCACCTATTTCACTCAACCCCCCAACTCCCCTCAGGTAACCATCAGTTTATTCTCTATAGGTAAGAGTCTGTTTCCTGGTTTGTCTCTCTCTCTCTTTTTCCCTTTGCTTGTTTGTTTTTTTTCTTGAATTCTACATATGAGTGAAATCATATGGTATTTGTGTTTCTCTGACTGACTTATTTTCCATAGCATTATACTCTGTAGCTGTATCCATGTTGTTGCACATGGCAAGATTTCATTCTTTTTTATGGCTGAATAACATTCCACTGTGTCTGTATACCACATCTTCTTTATCCATTCATGAGTCAGTGAACACTGGGCTGCTTCCATATCTTGGCTATTGTAAATAATGCTGCTATAAACATAGGGGTGCATGTATCACTTTGAATTAGTATTTTTGTATTCTTTGGGTGAATACCTACTATTTACTAGTAAATACCTAGTAGTGCAGTTGTGGGATCAGAAGGTAATTCTATTTTTAGCTTTTTGAGGAACCTCCATACTGTTTTCCACAGTGGCTGCACCAGTTTGCATTCCCACCAACTGTGCGCAAGTGTTCCTTTTTCTCCACATCCTCGCCAACACCTGTTACTTCTTATGCTATTGATTTTAACCATTCTGACAGGTGGAGGTGATACCTACTTGTAGTTTCATTTGCATTTCCTTGAGGATAAATGTTGACGAGCATATTTTCCTGTGTCTTTTGGCCATCTGGATGTCTCCTTTGGAGAAACGTCTTTTCATGTCTTCTCATTTTTTTAATTGGATTATTTGTTTTCTGGATGTTGAGTTGTATAAGTTCTTCATACATTTTGGATGTTAGCCCTTTATTGGATATGTTATTTGCAAATATATTCTCCCATTCTGTAGGTTGCCTTTTAGTTTTGTTGATTTGTTTCCTTTGCTGTGCAGAAGCTTTTTATTTTGAAGTAGTCCCAATAGTTTATTTTTGCTTTTGTTTCCCTTGCCTCAGGCATCGTATCTAGAAAAAAATTGCCGTGGCTGACGTCAAAAAGGTTATTGCCTGTTTTCTAGGATTTTTGTGGCTTCAGGTCTAACATTTAGGTCTTTAATCCATTTTGTATTTATTTAGGTGTGTGGTGAAAGTGGTTCAGTTTCTTTCTTTTGCATGTTGCTGTCCAATTTTCCTAATACCATTTGTTGAAGAGAGTGTCCTTTTCCCATTGGCTTTCTTTCCTGCTTTGTTGAAGATTAATTGACCGTATAGTTATGGGTTTATTTCTGGGTTTTCTGTTCTGTTACATTGATCTATGTGTCTGTTTTTTGTGCCAGTAGCATACTGTTTTGATTACTACGGCTTTGTAATGTAATTTGAAGTCCAAAATTATGGTGCCTCCAGTTTTGTTTTTCTTTTTTTAAGATTGCTTTTGCTATTTGGGGTCTTCTGTGGTTCCATACAAATATTAGGATTGTTTGTTATAGTTCCTTGAAAATGCTGGTGGTATTTTGATAGAGATTGATAGATTGATAGAGATTTGGTAGATTGCTTTGGGGACTGTGGACATTTTGACAATATTTGTTCTTCCAATCCATGAACATCGAATATCTTTTTATTTCTTCGTGTCATCTTGAATTTCTTTCATCAGTGTTTTATAGTTTTCTGAGTACAAGTCTTTCACCTCTTTAAGTTTATTCCCAGATATTTTCTTGGTTTTGGTGCAGTTGAAGTGGGGTTGTTTTCTTAATTTTTCTTTCTGCTGCTTCAATATTGGTGTATAGAAATGCAACAGATTTCTGTACATTGATTTTGTATCCTGTGGCTTTACTGAATTTATTTATCAGTTCTAACAGTTTTTTGGTGGTCTTTAAGGTTTTCTGTTCTATATATGGCATCATGTAATCTGCAAATATTGAAAGTTTTACTTCTTCCTTACTGATTTGTATGTCTTTTATTTCTTTGGGTTGTATGATTGCTGTCTAGGACTTCTGGTACTATGTTGAATAAAAGTGGTGAGAGTGGGCATCTTTGTCTTGTCCCTGATCTTAGGGGAACAGCTCTCAGTTTTTCCCCATTAGAGATGATGTTAGCTGTGGATTTTTAACATACGGCCTTTATTATGTTGAGATATGTTCCCTCTAAACCTACTTGTTGAGGACTTTTATTGTGAATGGATGTTGTACTTTGTCAAATGCTTTTTCTGTGCCTATTGAAATGATCATATGTTTCTTACTTTCTATTACTGGTGTGATCTATCACATTGATTGATTTGTGAATATTGAACCCCCCCTTGCATCCCGTAAATCCCACTTGATTGTGGTGAATGATTATTTTTTTTTAATGTATTGTTGGATTCGATTTGCTAGTATTTTGTTGAGGATTTTTGCATCTATGTTCATGAAGTTATTGGCCTGTAGTTCTCTTTTTTAGTGGTATTTTTATTTGGTTTTGGTATCAGAGTAAGGCAGGCCTCATAGAATGAATTTGGAAGTTTTCCTTCCTTTTCTATTTTTGGAATAGTTTGAGAAGAATAGGTATTAACTCTTGTTTAGATGTTTGCTAGAATTTGCCTGTGGAACCATATGGCCCTAGACTTTTTTGGGGGGAATTTTTGACTACTGATTCAGTTTCTTTGCTGGTTCAATCTGTTCAATTTTTCTATTTCTTCCTATTTCAGTTTTGGTAGTTTATATGTGTCTAGGAATTTCCCATTTCTTCTAGCTTATCCAATTTATTGGCATATAGTTTTTCTTATAATTGTTTGTATTTCTGTGGTGTTGGTTGTTATTTCTCTTCTGTCACTTGTGATTTTATTTATTTGGGTTCTTTCTCTTTTTTTCATGTTAAGTCTGGCTAAATGTTTATCAATTTTATTGATTTAAAAAAACAGATCCTGGTTTCATTGATCTGTTCTTTTACTTTTTTTTTTTTTTTTTGGTTTCTATATCATTTATATCTGCTCTAATCTTTATTATATCCTTTTTTTCTGCCGGTTTTAGGCATTGTTTGTTGTTCTTTCTGTAGCTCCTTTAGGTGTAAGTTTAGGTTGTTTATTTGTGATTTTTCTTGCTTCTTGAGGTAGGCCTGTATTGCTGTATACTTCCCTCTTTGGACCACTTTTGCTACATTCCAAAGATTTTGGACCATTGTGTTTTCATTTTCATCTGTTTTCATGTACTTTTTAATTTCTTCTTTTATTTTCTGGTTGACTCATTCATTATTTAGTAGCGTGTGTTTTAGCTTCCATGTATTTGTGGTTTTTCCAAACTTTTTCTTGTGGTTGACTTCAAGTTTCATTGCACTGTGGTCAGAAAAGATGCATGGTATGAATTCGATCTTCTTGAATTTGTTGAGGCTTGCTTTGTGAACTAATATGTGATCTACTCTGGAGAATGTTCTGTGTGTACTTGAAAAGAATGTGTATTGTGCTGTTTTAGGATGGAATGTCCTGAATATATCTGTTAAATCCATGTGTTTCAGTGTGTCATTCCAAACTGCTGTTCCCTTGTTGATTTTCTGTTTAAATGGTCTGTCCATTGATGTAAGTGGGGTATTAAAGTCTGCTACTATTATTATATTATTATCAATTGACGAATTCCTTTTATATTTGTTATTAACTGTCTTATGTATTTGGGCGCTCCATGTTGAGTGCATAAATATTCACAATTTTTCTATCTTCTTGTTGGATTATCCCCTTTATTATTATGTAGTGTTCTTCTTTGTCTCTTGCTACAGTCTTTGTTTTAAAGTCTATTTTGTCTATGGGGTACCTGGGTGACTCAGTTAAGCATTCTACTTCAGCTCAGGTCATGATCTCACGGTTTGTGGGTTCAAGCCACATGTCAGGCTTTTTGCTGACAGCTCAGAGCCTGGATCTTGCTTCAGATTCTGTGTCTCCCTCTCTCTCTGCCCCTCTCCCACTTGCATTCTGTCTCTGTCTCTCTCTCAAAAATAAATAAACATTAAAAAAAAAATTTAAGTCTGTTTTGTCTGATGTAAGTATTGCTACTCTGACTTTTTTTTTGACATCCATTTGTACAATATATGTTTCTCCATCCCCTCACTTTCAATCTGCAGGTGCCTGTGGGTTTAAAATGAGTCTCTTGTAGGCAGCAAATGGATGAGTCTTCTTTTTTTATCCATTCTGTCACCCTATGTTTTTTGATTAGAGCATTTAGTCCATTTACATTCAGAGTGATTATTGAAAGATATAAATTTATTGCCATGTTAGTATTTATTTTGTGATTATTTTTGAAGATTTTCTCTGATCCTTTCTTGTCTTTCTCTCTTTCATGTTTTACTGATTTCCTTTACTGATATACAGTAAAACCTTGGTTTGTGAGCATAATTCTTTCCAGAAACACGCTTGTAATCTAAAGCACTTGGATATCAAAGCGAATTTCCCCATAAGAAGTAATGGAGACTCACATGATTTGTTCCGCAACCCAAAAATATTCATATAAAAATGATTAAAATACTGCAATATAATACAAAATAATAAAGAAAAATAAACAAATTAACCTGCACTTACCTTTGAAAACCTTCGTGGCTGGTGTGAGGGAGAAAAGAGAGGAAGGTTATTGTGTAGGATGACTTTCACTATCACTAATGGAATCACTGCTATCTGTTGGCTCAATGGAATCTTTTCCTTTTCGTGCAACTTTAACAAGGAACTTATCCAGTGACACTTGCTTTTGCCTCCTTTTGAGGATTTCACGGAAATGTGACATTGCATGGATGATCACCCACAATCTTGCAGCGCACACGAGAGAGAACCATTGGCTCAGTTGTGATCATGTGATGTTGTTATCACGTACTACTCATATTTCAAGACATAACTCATTTATCAAGTTAAAATTTATTAGAAATGTTTGCTTGTCTTGCAGAACACTCACAGAACAAGTTACTTGCAATCCAAAGTTTTATTGTATTTGAATTTCTTTGTTTTTATTCTTTGCATATTTATTAGTGGTTCTTGATATATGGTTAACATTAGGTTTATATATAACCTCTTCTGCATATAGCAGTCTATGTTAAATTGATGTTTGTTTAAAGTTGAACCCATTCTTTACTCCTCTCCTCATATTTTAGGTATATGTTGTTATATCCTTTTATTTTGTGAATTCTTTGATCTTTTACAGAAATATTCACTTTTACTGGTTTTGTGTTTCCTATCTTTAAACTGTCACTTTTGTTTTTCCCTTCCACTCAAAGAGCCCCCTTAATATTTCTTGCAAGGCTGGTTTAGTTCATGAACTCCTTTAGTATTTGTTTGGGAAACTTTTTATGTCTCCTATTTTGAATGATAGCCTTTTTGGGTGCAGTATTCTTGGCTGCAGATTTTTCTCATTCATCATATTGTATATATCATGCCACTCCCTTCTGGCTTGCAAAGTTTCTGCTGAAAAATCTACTAGACTTAGGAGTTTTCCCTTGTAAGTTATTGTTTCCTTTTGTGTTGTGGCTTAAAAATTTTTTTCTTTATCACTTTATTTTACCAATTTAATTACAATATGTCTTGCTGTGGGCCTGCTTTTGTTGATTTTGATGGGAGTTTTCTCTGCCTCCTGGATCTGGATATCTGTTTCCTTCCCAAAATTAGGGAAGTTTTCAGCTATTATTTCTCCAATAAATTTTATGCCCCCTTATCTCTCTTTCCTCCTTCTTGGACTCCTATAATATGAATGTTATTAATGTTTGATGGAGTAACTGAGTTCCCTATGTCTATTCTTATTTTGCACAATTCTTTTCTCTGTCTTTTGTTCAGCTTGATTACTTTCCATTACTGTGTCTTCTAGGTCACTAATTCATTCCTCTGCTTCTTCCATACTGTTGTTCATTCCATCAAGTGTGTTTCTCATTTCATTTATTGAGCCCTTTATCTGTGCTGTTATCCCTTACTTCTGTGTTAAGGCTGTCACTCATGTCTTCCACTCTTTTCTTAAGTCCAGTGAATATCTTTATGATCATTACTTTATTACTTTATTTATTTGGAGAGCATGAATGGGGGAGAGGAGCAGAGGAAAAGAGAGAGAAAGAATCCCAAGCAGGCTCCACACTGGGCATGAAGCCCAAAGTAGGGCTCGATCCCACAACCCTTGGATGATGACCTGAGCTGAAATCAAGAGTTGGATGCTCAACTGATCTGAGCCACCCAGGCACCCCTATGATCATTACGTTAAGTTCTCTATCAAACATATTACTTATACTTGTTTCCCTTAGATCTCTGGCTATGTTCTTGTCCTGTTCTTTCATTTGTGATCAACTTCTCTATCTTCTCATTTTGTCTAAGTCTCTGTGCCTAATTTATATTAGGAATATCAGGTATGTCTCCTGTTCATGAGGGTAATGGCCTTATGAAGAAGAGGTCCTATAGTGCCCTGCCATAAGGTGTCCCCTGTGCTCCAGGGCCTGGCACTTTTGGGAATATCGCTAGTTTGTGTGGTATGTGCTCTGTTTTGTCATGGCCACTTTATCCTTCAGGACAGTCATCTGCAGAAGCTATCTTTGCCTGTTATGGGCAATGTTTGGTCCCTGCCCTGAATGTGGCACATTTTAACTACGTGTGCTCTGGTCTGTGTTTGAAATGAGACACTGCCACTGCCACCAGAACCAAGCCTTTGTAGAATCCCTGTGTCAGGAGACACGGTGTGGATAGGTGTTTGGGTAGGTCTTCTGGGGGAGGGTGCCCTCTGTGCTGGGACTGAGGCAAGAGTGACTGGGAAGGGCGGTTCACCTGGAGTTCAGAGGGAGGATACAGGGCCTGGTGTAAGCAACTTAGGTAGTATGTGTCAGTGCTGCACTGGTTCCTGCAGGTGGCTCTGTATTTATGCTGAGGGGCAGGACAGGGAAATGGTGCCAACTAGTTCCTTTGTTCCCAGGTAGGTTTCTCTGTGAACACTGCCTTTCCGGAACTATGCTCTGAAATGAGCGAATAACCTCCCCACTGTGTGCCCAAGGCGTTCTTCAGATTGCTGTTTCCATGCTGTATGTCCTCAGGTTGTTTGCCTGACTTTTCTCCAAGAGCAGCACAATGCCCTTCCGGCTCTATCCCAGCCATGCCCGCTGACCTTTAAAACTCTAGGCTTAAAACCTTGAAGCCCTGCTGGTTTCAAGAACTCACATTTGACCCCTCTCACTTTCCAAGCCAATTGCCATGGGGATTCATTTTCCCTGTGTACTCCCCTGTGTGCCAGTCTGTCTTTCACTCTTCTTTGTGAGTGTGGCTCCCTCCCCACTGCAGCAGCCATGATCCATTTCTCTTCCAAACATGTCTCTGCACTTCCTACCCTTCTCAATGTGGCCTCTTCTCTACCTTTGGTTGTGGAGTTTGTTCTGCCAGTCTTCAGATCAATTTTTGGGGATTTAAGATGATTTTATAATTATCTAGTTGTATTTGTGGGACGAGGTGAGCCTAGTGTCCTCCTACTCTGCTGCCATCTTCTGATCTCTCCCTCCAGTGCTTTCTTTACCACTGCCACCAGAACCGAGTCTTTGTAAAATTCCTGTGTCAGGAGACACGGTGTGGGTGGGTGTTTGGGTAGGTCTTCTGGGGGAGGGTGCCCACTATGCTGGGACTGAGACAAGAGTGACTGGGAAGGGTGGTTCTTCTGGAGTGCAGAGGAGGGTTACAGGGCCTGTGGAAGCAACTTAGGTAGTGTGTGTCAGTACTTCACTGGCTCCTGCAAGGGTGGGCAAACTTATTCTGTAAATAGCTGACGGTAAATATTTTCAACTCTGCAGGCCGTGACACCTCTGTCACAAGTATTGATTTATGCTATTGTAGCAGGAAAGCAGCCATAGATAATATGTAAATGAATGGTCATGGCTGTGTTTCAATAAAACTTTGTTTATAAAAAATAGACAGCAGGCTGGATTTGGCCATAGTTTGCCTACCCCTGCCTTAGTTAATGGTGAATTGCATTGACTGATTTTCAAATATTGAACCAGCCTTGTGATCTCTAGATAAACTCCACTTAGTTTAGAGCATCTGGTCGGTACCTGGCCTGGTCTTTGTTTCTTAGCCTGTGTTGTCACTGAGCTGGGCACTTCTCAGGAAGAGGGCCTCAATAGGATCACCTCTCATCTCCCATAAAGCATATATTGGGTGGCTCTAAACCATTAATGGCTGGATAGAAACAACTATGCACGTCAGTGGTGCCTCTGCCAAACTCCCTTTACGGTTATGTCAGGGGCCCAGAGGAAATGGAAGTTGTGTGGAGGAGTGGGGCCCAAGTGCTGTCACTGCAGGTACAGACTCATCTCTCATTTTGGAGGAAACATGACCTAAGTTTGGTCTGTGGGGCAGTGCTTCCTAATTACCCTCCTTTTCCTGAGGGTTGTGGTTGGCACAGTGGCTGCCAGACCCGGGAACTCAGGCATCCAGATGCCGGTCCATTGCTGTTGTTCCAAGAGGGCTTGACTAATCCCCTTTCCTGGGCCATGGTCTCCTGCAAAGGGGTGTTTCTATGTGTGTGAGAGGTGGAGTAGGAGGGCCTGGCCCACCTGGCTTCTGAATGTGAACACTCCAGACCTACATGTCTGTGGTCAGCTCTGTGTTGACCACATAGTGCTGTGGTGGCAGGGTGCACCAGACAGATATTGTGCAGGCATATTGTACAGTCCATCTCAGCTACTTTTCTTTTTTTTTTTTTTTATTTTCAATTTTTTTTAACGTTTATTTATTTTTGAGACAGAGAGAGACAGAACATGAACGGGGGAGGGGCAGAGAGAGAGGGAGACACAGAATCGGAACCAGGCTCCAGGCTCTGAGCCATCAGCCCAGAGCCCGATGCGGGGCTCGAACTCACAGAACGTGAGATCGTGACCTGAGCTGAAGTCGGATGCTTAACTGACTGAGCCACCCAGCCGCCCCATCAGCTACTTTTCTTAATTGGTCAGGAGAGCTGGATGTATGCTGGATGGGAAGAGTCTGGGCTTTGCAACTAACAGACACGGATTTGAATCCCAGCTCAACAACTTATTAGACGGGTGGCCCCAGGAAATTATTTAGCTATGCTGAACTTTCATTTACTCATTTTTAACATGGAGATGCTCACAACATCCCAACATTGTGAGGTTTATAAGAGGCTCCTCACTCTCTCTCCTGTGCTGGGGTAGATATAAAGCAGGATATTCTTTAAAGGATATAAAGCAGGGAATGTGGGCAAGTCTATGGAGAAATGTAAAACAAATTGCAAACATTATGGGAAAATCCACCAGAAGACTAGAGTGTGGAGAGAGAGTGTCAGTCACTTTCTCCCTCCTCAGATATTTCTGGACTGGAGGGTGGGTAGGGATGACTCAGGAGCCAAGTCTCCGATTTTGCTCTGGAGCGAGGAGGGGCTAACTGCCAGGTCTGGGTGATGCCCTGGATTATTTGGTTCTTCTGCCTTTCTTTATTCAGCCTAACTCACTGGCATGGCAGTGAGATAGTGGGACTGTGCCAGACTCTGATCAATGGAACCAATTGCAAAATTGCCTGGGATCTGATGGTGCCAGGTCCCTAGGACCTGGTGACAATAGAAGCCCTCCTTTATACCTGTATAGCCTCTCACTGCTGGCAGAACAGGTTCACACCATCCTTGCAACCACCCAGTGAGGGAAGGGTGAGGAGAGAGAGCCCTCTCCAAATGCCCTCAGAACCTTCCCACCTTTTTGTGTGCTCTGGGGTCTTTGCATTCTTCCTTTCTTGCAGAAAGTCAGTGAACTAAGAAAAATGCTGCTTCCAGGTCTAGTTTGCACACCTTCTGGAGGAATCATACCAGGGCATTTACTAAAGAGAGCTCATAAAACTTTTTTGGGTTTACAAATTAGATAAGGTTCCAAATTTGTTACTCTGAGATAACTTTATATTGTTGTACCCGAAAACACCATTAAAACACAGATCTGCTTCACCCCTGTTTTAAAAAAACAATGTTGATTCTCTTCTACATAAAAGATACCATTTCTTTTTTAAAATTTATTTATTTATATATATTTTTAATTTTATTTTTTTTAATTTACATCCAAATTAGTTAGCATGTACTGCAACAATGATAAAAGATAATATTTCTAACTGTTCAGCCTGGCATGCAGAATAGGCTGCAGTTTAGACTCCTGCCACGTAAGATAGTTGGAGTTACCACTGAGTGGCTGTAAGTACTTTTCATTTGATAATGCTTTCAAGTTTGCCTAATGTTTTCGCACATTTTGCACTCAATCTTTGTCAATCATTTGGAATTATTCCTGTTTCCATTTTATGGCTGGTGAACGTTTAGGAGAATTAAAAACAACTTGCCCAATTTCACATGGCCAGCAAGAGTCATGACTCTAAGCAGAGGGCATAAAAGAACAGTCACTTGCCACTTTCTAGCTGTGTGACCTTTCAACAGGTTTCTTTATCTCTAAAGTGGGGATAAAACAGATACGTCATAATGTTTTCGTGAGGGTAAAACCAGACAATACAAGTGAAGTGCTTGACATAGTATATAGTGCCTGCTGTATACTAAGGGCTCAGGAAATGTTAGGTGTTATTATGGTACTCTCTTTTAACTGTTATGCACTTAATGTTTCCAGTTTTTATCCCACAGTTGTAACATTGCTATAATTATCTTTGTGAAAATGGTTTATTTTTTTCTGTTGTGTCATTTCCTTGGATTATATTCCAAAAGCAGCATTACCGTGTCGAAAGGTATGATCCTCTTGGTTTGCCTTTGTTCCATGTTGCCCAATAGCCTTTTAGTGGGATGATTCCCATTTAATAGGCCATTACTAGACCCATGAGAGTGAGCTATCTCCCATGGGTGGTACTTCTCAGAGGGCCCATCAGTCAATCTTCACGAGGGTTGAAAACAGATCCTAGACTGGTTGGAGCCAAACCTTATAAAATAGGTTGCCCCTGCAAGACACAGCAAGACACAGACCAAGCTGGTCAGCAAACTGTGCTGAAAACCCTGGGTATGGCTGGCCTCTTACTGGCTTTCTTCCGGGATCTGTGGGAGGTCTTTGCATATGCACTGCAGGTAGATATGAAGGAGTGGGGGGAGGCAGGAGCTGCTTCTGAGCTGTGGGCCTGGAAATGCAGGGAGAAAGGCTGTGTATCTGTGGATGATGGGTGGCTCCAGACTTTTTATATAGGAGGGTATACAGTTTCTTAGTATTGCCATAACAAAAGTACCACAAACTGGGAGGCTTAAAACAACAAATTTATTCTTTCATAGCTATGGAGGCTAGAAGTCTGAAATAAAGTGTCAGCAGTGCCATGTTCCCTCTTAAGACTCTAGAAAAGAAGACTTCCTTGACTCTCTTAACTTCTGATGGTGTGCTGGCAATCCTTGTCATTCCTAGGCATTCTTTGGCTTGTGCATGCATCATCTAATTTCTGCCACCATCTTCATATGGCCTTCTCTCTGGGTCTGTATCCAATTTACTCTTGAAAGATGCCAAGCATTGGATTAGGACACACCCTCATCCAGTATGACCTCACCTTAGCTTGATTACATCTGCAAAGACCCTGTTTCCAAATAAGGTCACAGAGAGGTGGTGGAGTTGAGTTCAACATGACTTTTTGGAGGACACAGCGCAACCCACAACAGAGGAGTTAAGAAGAGAAAATGGAAAATACCCATATTCCATATCACAGACTGAACTGTGGAGGGGGTTCTGATGAGATGTTAAGGGAGTGGTAGTAACACTGGTGGGAATGCTGGCAGTTGTCCATGGCCAGTGCTGCTTCTGCTCTTGGATCCCTCCCCCCCTTCCCACTGAAGATTGGTTTCAGACTATGTCTGGTGACTGCTGTGGGGGATCAGGGGCATCTGGCTGGGGTGATGCAGCCAAGGGAGAAAGAACTTAGTTACTAAGCGAACATGGTTCTCAAAGAGCTCGTAGAGAGAAGGACTAAGAGCACAGGACTGGGCAGAAATGGAATCATGTTAAGTCTTAGACCAGCTGGAACATCATGGCTTCAGCTTCCTCACTGAAAAACAAGGGGACTTGGAGGGTCCTTCTCCTTTGGCATCACATCATTTTTTTAATTAATTTTTTTTAATGTTTATTTATTCTTAGACAGAGACAGAGCACAAGTGGGGAGGGGCAGAGAGGGAGACACAGAATCTGAAGCAGGCTCCAGGCTCTGAGCTGACAGCACAGAGCCCAACATGGAGCTCAAACCCACAAACTGTGAGATCATGAACTGAGCCGAAGTCAGAAGCTCAAGCAACTGAGCCACCCAGGTGCCCTGGCATCACATCATTCTTACTTGAGAGTTGACATTTTAGAGAAGCCCAAGCTCCTTCACCCTGAGGATTGTTGTGAGATCTGTTTAGGCAATAGGGTGTGAACAGCTGACACGGGAGGGGTGCTTGGCTGGGGACAACCAGAGGAGGCCTGGTATTTCCCAGCCCAGGCCTCCAACAGGAGTTTTTTCAAGTCACCTTCCCCATGGCCGCTTTCCTGGCCCCTCTCTCTAAAATTTCACCCCCACCCCTAATATTTCATGTCCCCTCCTGGCTTTTATTTTTCTCCTTGCACTTAACCCCTGTCCAGCATGATTTGTATTTTGCCTATTTGTCTCACTCATTGTTTTCTCTACTAGATGGCAAGCTCCTGGAGGGCAGGAATTTTTATGTAATGCCGTAACAGTGACCATCACACACTGGACACTCAACACATGTCTGTTGAATGTTGAATAAATGGAGATATTGTAAACTTGATAGATGGGATAAAATTGTAAAAGGGATATAATCTTGGAAGGGTGTCACTCTTTGTTGGCTCCAGGCCCCCAGCCTAGACTGCTCAGGGCCCTGCCATGAGTAGCTCCTGCTTTTGAATCCATTTACTGGTATCACAACATTTATCCATTACTGGTAGCAAAACACCCCCAATGTTAGCAGCATAAAATAGCATTTGTTTTATGGAGTTGTGTGGGTCAGGAATTTGACCAGGACACGGTGGGGATGGCTTGGGAAGATGTGAATGGCTCTGGTGCCTCAAATGGCTAGGAGCTGGTATCATCTGGAGGCGGTTTCACTTACGGTCTGGTGCCCAGGCTGAGGCACATGGAGCCAGAGCGCCCACCTGTGGCCTCTCCTTGTGGCTTGGGCTTCCTCACAGCACAGTGACTGGGTTTGAAGATGAGTGTCCCCAGAAGGAGATTTAGAAAATGAGCATTCCATGAGAGCCAGGTGGAAGCTGTCTGGTCTTTTATTACCCGACCTCAGAAGTCACATAGTGTCCCTTTCACCATATTCTTTTGGTGAAAGCTGTCACAAGCCTGCCCAAATTTGAAGGGGAGGGAACACAGATTCTGCCTACCTCAATGGGAGGAGTGTCAGAGATTTTGAGGCCATGTTTTAAAACTGCTACAGGGAGGGGCACGTGGGTGGCTCAGTCTGTTCAGTGTCTGACTCTAGATTCTGACTCAGGTCATAATCTTGTGCTTTGTGGGATTGAGCCCCACGTGGGGCTCTGCGTTGACAGTGCGCAGCCTGCTTAGGATTCTCCCTCCCTCTGTCTCTGCCCCTCCCCTGCTTGCATTCTCTCTCTCAAAAATAAATAAATAAATAAATGTTTAAAACTTCTACAGATATTGTACTACAGTCTCATCGGCCTCAATCTGGAGTGAGCCTTGAGCAAAATTTCTGCCACCTTTGGACCAGAGCTTACTGTGAATTATGACTATTCTTCGATTTCACCCTTTCACTAATTGAGTTTCTTCAGGACTCTAATAGAGTCCTGTCGTTTTACCTTTTTTGCAGCCCATAGCAGATTATCTGGCACATTATAAGCATTTAGCAAGTGAGTTAGTGAATAATGAATGAACAAAGGGAGTAGGTGCTTTCTGTGCCACATAGCTCTGTTGCGTATCTGCAGGAGCCTTGGATCTTGTGTCTTTCTGGGCCAAAGTTTTTTGTTTGTTTGTTTGTTTTTTAATTTTCTAGTTAAATTCCAGTTAGTCAACATACAGTGTAATATTAGTTTCAGTTATACAATTTAATGGCTCAACACCCAGCGCTCATCACAAGTGCACACCTTAATCCCCATCATCTATTTAACCCGTCTCTCCTGCCCACCTCTCTTCTGGTAGCCATCAGTTTGTTCTCTGTAGTTGAGAGTCTGTTTCTTGGTTTTCTCTCTCTTTTTTTTCCCCCATGATTGTTTTGCTTCTTAAATTCCACATATGAGTGAAATCATGTGGTATTTGTCTTTCTCTGACTTATTTCACTTAGCACAGTACTTTCTAGCTCCATCCGTGGTGTTATGTTGCACGTGGCAAGATTTCATTCTTTTTTATAGCTGATGAATATTCCATTATATATACCACTTTTTCTTTATCCATTTGTCAATCCATGGACACTTGGGCTCTGTCCACAATTTGGTTATTGTTGATAATGCTGTCATAAATAGTGGGGTGCATGTGCCCCTTCAAATTACCATTTTTGTATTCTTTGGGTAAATACCTAGTAGTGCAATTATTGGATTGTAGGGTAGTTCTATTTTTAAGTTTTAGAGGAACTTCCATACTGTTTTCCATACTGGCTGTACCAGTTTGGTTCCCACCAACAATGTAAGAGGGTTCCCTTTCTCCTCACTCTTGCCAAACCTGTGGTTTTTTGTGTTGTTAATTTTAGGCATTCTGACAGGTGTGAGGTGATATCTCATTGTAGTTTTGGTTTGTATTTCCCTGATGATGAGTGATGTTGAGCATCTTTTCATGTGTCTGTTAAGGCCAAAAGTTTTCTGCAGCTTCTGGTCATCTGTGGAACTGCTCAGACCTGTGGCTTGGCCTCTGGCCACCCAGGAATAGATTTCTAGTGAGGAGGAAGGGGTGTGGAAATGAGAGGTGTCTGTTGTGTCAGGGGTTAAGCAGTAGTCTGATTTGACTGTAGGGCAGATTTGCATTTCTGTAGGACAATAGTAGAATAAAGCTAGAATGCCACCGCCTAGTTGCAGGCTGAGTGTTTAGAGGTCATAAGTTGATGGGGGAGTAAGGCAGCACAGTTCACATACTAAAAACTGTGAACCAGGAATTTGATCTGGCTGTGACATTCAGGATGGATTGGAGGTAGCAGATAGCAGTGCTAAGAAGGACGGTGAGTGTGCAATCCACGTGTGAGACCACAGCCTGGCCCTGGCTAGAGATTGCAGGAGAGTGAGCAAGGGGAGGGACATGAGTGATTGCAAAGTTAGCAGGTATTGGAGACCATGTGAGTAGTGACAGAAAAGAGAGAGTAAGCAATGATACCACAATCTTATTTTATGGGTGCAGTTTTCTATACTTTTATTGAGAAAAATTTCAAGTGTCCAGCAAAGTTGAAACAAATTTATAGTGAATACCTATATCCCCTCCACATTTTGCTGTAATATTTGCATTATCATCCACCTGTGTCTACCTATTTACATCTGCCCATCCCTCTACCATCCATCAGACCATCTTGTTTTTGTGACACATTTCAAAATTAGTTGCAGACATTAGTACATCTCCCTCTAAATATTTAAGCATGTATACCATCAATTCGCATTCAATAGTTGTTTACATTTTTCTTTTGAGGTGAAATTTACATATAGTAAAATGCACACTTCTTCAGCCCACCATTATATGACTTTTGACAAAAGCATGCACCTATGCAACCCAGGTCCCTTCAAATATGGACATTACCAGCACCCCAGAAAGTTCCTTCATATCCCTTCCCAACCAGCCTCTGTCCCCACTCTCTAGAAGCAACTGCTGTTCTGATTTTTAAATCATATGTTTATTGTACCTTTCCTAGAACTTCATATAAATGGGATCATACAGTATGTACTCTTTGGTTTGCAGTTTCTTTCATGGCGTAATGTTTATGAGATTTCATCCACATTGTCATGTGCATGAGTAGCTTGTTCCTTTGATTTCTGAGTGGTAGTCCATTATATGGCTATACTGTATTTTGTTTCTTCATTCATCTGTCAGTGAGCACTGAGCTGTTTCCAGTTTGGGCTATTCTGAATAAAGAAGCTATGAACATTCTTGTACAGGTCTTTTTTTTAGTGGACACGTGTTTTCATTTCTCTTGGGTAAATACCTAGAGGAGAGTATCTCTGGGCCATACAATAGGTCTAGGCTTAGTTTTATAAGAAACGGCTAAAGTGGTTGTACCATTTTTACACTTCATGAACAGCTTATAAGAGTCTGATTGCTCCAAATCCTCATCATTATTTGGTGTCATCAGTCTTTTTAATTTTAGCCACTTATTTGGTAGAATGCAGTGTCCCAAACATGGTTGTAATTTACATTTTCCTAATACATAATTATATTAAGCACTTTTTCATGTGCTTATTGATAGTCCTTGTATCTTTCTTTCTGAAATGTTATTCCAATATTTTGCCCACTTAAAAACCGTGTTGTCTTTTTATTATTGGGTTGTAGAAGGTCCTTCTTTATTCTGAATACCAGTTCTTTGTCAGTTATGTGATTCATAAATCTTTTTCCTAATTGTGGCCTGCCTATTCATTTTCTTAATGGTGTCTTGATGAACAGAAGGTTTAAATTTTGATGAGGTCTGATTTGTCGTTGTTTTTGGTAAGGCTGTTTTTTTCTGTGTCCTCAGAAACTTTTGTTTACTCCCTTACCATATAGGCCATCTTACACAAGCTTTATAGCTTTAATTTTTAATGTGTAGATCTGTCATCCATCTCCAATTAATTTTTGGGTAAGATGTGAAATGGGGATCAGGATTCTTTTCCTCTTAAGGATATTCAGTTGCTTCTGCCCCATTTGTTGGAAAGTACTTTCTTTTTTGTTAGGTTCTGTGTTTATCCTCATTTTGCACATGAGGAAACTGAGATAGAGGTAGATTAAGTGATTTGTTCATAGGCCCTACGGTTGGTAGAGGCAGATTTAGGATTCACATCCAGAGCCTGTATTTTTAATCATGGTACTCTATATCTTCTCATACTGAAGACTCCAAGGCTTTCGATCCGAGGCAGTGCACTGGAAGGCGATGGCAGAAAACTGAGGAGGGGAGGCTCAGTTTGGGGCTGAGTTGGGGACCCTGTGGGATACCTGAGTGGGCACATGGGGGAGACAGCAGAAAAGGAAGGGAGGCATTTGCATTATCAAGCTGGGGAGGAGGGAGGCAGGTTGTGCTCAAAGGGGACATGATTAAGCCCAGCCTGAACTAAACCGCTTTTTGTTTGGTATCAGGGGATTGGTATCTCGTCACATCCACCCTGGTCCTGAAGATTCTTTGAAGCAGGCAAGATCCAGTTAGTAGATCTTTTGAATCTAGATGGTAAGGGTGACATGAGCAAGAGTTGTAAAGCTGGAGAAGAGAGAGAGATTAAGTGAGGCGGGGAGAATCCTCAAGCATCTTGATCAGAGTGCCTGCACCGGTCCAGACCAACCTGGTTGCAGGCCCTGCTGCTGCTCCCTCACTATGTGAGCTCACACATTTTGCTGAATTTCTGAGCCTCCTTGTCAGTACCAGGAATATAGTAGGCCCTCGGGGAAGCTTGCTGAATGAACAAGTGACCTCCAAAGACACAGAATTCTCCAACTTAAATTGCACAATTCAGTAGTTTTAGAACACGTGGCCCAAAAGTCAAAGCCAGAAGGAAGGATTGTGACCTGGAGCCGATCTCTAAATATTCAGGGTGGCACAAGAGGTCATCCACATAGCCGGCACTGAGCCAACATGGCCTTAAAGACTCTCCTGGGAAGGACCCCTACTGATGGTCCAGATTCTGCATGGGGTCCCCCGGGCCTGGAGCTCTGGCACAGGCAAAGGGGGGTGCTCTGGCTCAGGGCAGAGAGCTCCCCAGCAGTGAGAAAGAGCACACCCCTGCCTGCAGGAAGGATGGCACCTTCCACTGTGTTGTTGCCCAGGGAATCACAGAAACCCATATCTGTCTCTGGTTTTGATGAACATGTCCTGCCAGACTAGCTGCACTTCTAGAAAAGCCCGTTTAAATGAAGTTTGTATGATTAATGGTTTGAGTCCAGTCTACTCCACATATGAACAGGAAGCAGAGTCAATCAGGTATTCATTGAGTGCTTACTGGGGTCCAGACCCCATGTTTGGTAAGATCACTGCCCCTGTCTCCAGGAGCTTGTGATCTGGTTAGGGAGAAGACATGCTCACAAAGAGGTATGTGGTGAATGCCCATTGTAAATGGCCAAACACGTGGAATGGTGAGAAGCCAGCTTGGGCGGAGTATGAATAAATGCATTCTACCTGGGTTGCCAAACAGTGACAGACACTCAGGCCCTTCAGCACTTCCAACCCCACCGTCTCCTTCCTTCCAGTAGTGCTAACATTTGAGTGCCTGCAGGGAGGGCGGCACTTTAATGGCTGAACTCATTTGCCCCTTATGATGATCCTGTGAGGTGAGCTCTGTTACGGTCCTGTAGCTGGAAGCAGTGGTGCCAGGGTGTGAACCCAGCAGTCTTGCTCCAGAGCCTACAGTGTTAGGCCTGCAGGGCCCAGCTGGTTAGTATTTTATGGTGTTCCTCCTTCAAATATAGATCAAGAAGGAGGACATTTCTTTCATGATCTTAACATGTAATCACATCATATCCAACCAGTTTTTAACTAAATATGGCCTCCTGTACATTTTGCCCTGGCATCAGTTCAGCTAAAATGTTATTAATTTCAGAAGCGGAGGCAGCAAGACTGAACCACTACGTTTATGGACCGATTTAGACTGTCTCAGGGCACAGCTTTGAGGACTGGAGCATGCTGTGAGTGAATATTTTAACAATCCATGGCAAGATTACAGAATCTTGGGCTCAGACACAAGAATTATTCTCAGACAGGGCTTTTTTCAGTGCCATAAATTTAACCAGCTGGAATTCTTTTCCATCCTATTCAACCTCCTGAAGTCAAGAATTTTGCCTTTTATTGGGAAATCTGCATTTCATTGTATAGATAGAACATTATGTCCTTGGCTCAGTGGGTCGCCAAGAGAAGCTGAGACTCGGTTTTATTGCAGGCGCTGAGTGTCCTAAGGGCTCACATACCAGCAAGTCTGTTTCAAGCATGAGAGGTCAGAGACATAGCAGTGCTCTGATCAAAGGATGTGAGAGGCATACTGTCCACCACAGGGCAGTCTAAGCCTCATGCACAAGGGTGTGGGAAGGGCCACGAGTTGAGAAGAGAGGGTACTGTTGCTCAGGGGCGTGGCTTCCGCCACGCCTCTGGTTAGGATCCCCGTGCTAGGCCTGCCAGGGGATGGGTGCTGCCCCGCCCTCCACGACAGGACTGCAGAGCTGGAGGAGGGTGTGTTATCCAGTGTGCCGGAAGTCATCGTCCGCACCACTGATGTCCTTCAAAATGGTCCTCTTTGGAGAGTCTGTATTACCACCTCTGACTCTAGTGATGCTGCCATTGTTCAAAATGTCTTTGGAGTTTCAGCTTTAGAATTGCGTTTAAGGCTTAGGATAGTACCTTCTTCCTTATGAGGGAGAGTTTTGCTTTTTATTGAGCTGCATCTGAAAATACTGAAAACCCCATCGCTTAATTTATATATGCGTATGAACTTATTGTTTCTATCACCTACAGGAAATGACTGGTAATAATTTGATGCATACACCTTACCAAAACCCAACAATATCCTTCACTTAAACTTTTGTCAAGCTATTAAGTAGTTAATTTAATTTTTACTTACCTCTAGTGAAATTGGGCATGCTTCTGTGTTTTTTGGCTATTTGTGAATTGTCTGTTTTTGTCCTTGGCTCATTTTTCCATTAAACTATTTGTCTTTTTCGTCTCAAGTTATAGAAGCTCTTTATATGATACTGATATTTGGACAGTCCTTTTAATGTCTTGTATTATGGCACGGTTTCATCTTTTGAACCTGGATTAGATTTTTAGAAATGGCTGCCACGTGACATGATTGATTCAGGCTGAATTGACTTCAGCGATGTTATTTTAGTAACCATATGTTTGGAAGAATTTAAGGCTGTCATGGATTTGGAGTCTGAAGTAATCAGGAATAGACTGTGTTGGAGGTATGACGAGGATGAGTAATTGATCGACTGTTTGAAACAGCTGATGAAAACTTAAAGCATACACGCTTTAAACATTTTAACTTCAAAAGTAACATTAAACATTTCACTGTTGCCGAACTTTCACTATGGGGCAGTGAGCCCCCCAGTGGGAGTGTGTGTTACCTTTGTTGGATACACCGTGTCTGTAACACATTTTCTATACTTTCCAGTTGGAATCTTTTTAGAGCGGAATGGAACTTAGATACTTTCAGAGCAATTGGAATGTAGAACCTTCTAGATTTTTATAATTTTTCTTTCAGATTTTTATAGTTGTTGCATCCACACCTAATTCAACAGTTTTATAAGCATTTCATCTCTCATTTTTCACAGAAACATCTTTTATATTCACATTTTAATTACTTTATATACTACTTAAATTATATATACATTTGGTTATATAATTTTAATAATGAATACAATTGGCACAAAGGGTCTTGGGGACAAACCAGCTCACTTTTGCAAACGGTTTCCCTGGAGGGGGCACAAGTGTGCAGGTAGATTAGAGAATTAGGGAATAAATAGACTACTAGCCCTGAGCATTTAGCATGATGTGGTATTAGTCAGTCTCTTATAGAGAGTAATGAAAAGTGTTGGCTACAAGGGTGATTCTGGTAAGCAGAAGTTATTTAAAAAGCCTTCTATTCTAGCTGACATTTATTGTCTACTATGCCCAGTTGGCTAAGTGCTCTGTATGCATTATTTCATTTAATCCTTACAACATCTGATGAGGTGCAAGTACTATTATCTCTATTTTATAGATGAAAAAACCAAGGGAGAGAGAAATTTTACAATGTACACAAAGTTACACAGCTAGCAAATGGCAGAGCCAGGATTTGAAACTAAGCAGAGGCTGTACTCTAAACTGCTATAGAAATAACCTCATAGTAAAAACTGGGAAAGATAGATATAAAATCTGTGTGCACACATGAATAATTAGTTATAGGATTTAGGATTAGTTATAGGATTAGTTATAGGGATTGAGGTTTAACAGGCCTGTCCCATGTTTTGACTGTTGAAAGGACTATGCTCTTTGACCTTTCCATACATTGTCTTCTAAGGGATGCCTGTTTAGTTGGAGGGGACAGAAGAGTTTGTGGCACACAGTGGGTGATCATGACATGTTAATTTAATCTGATTCTGGACTCTCCAGCCAGAATTTCCAGTAATTATGTTGCCAAGCCTATCAGAATGGCAAGCCTCTAATCAGTGGATTAGAGGTTGTGTTGGTTTTGTCTGAAGACCTGCATCAAATACCTGAAGGTTTTGGGAAAGGCAAATCTGAAGCTTCATATTTTCATAAGGAAGGACACACGAATTAACGTAAGGTTGAGTCTAGGCCTCAACCAGATGCCATTTATTCACCCACTGCTGTATAGTCTAGAGTTTCTTTTGCCTTCTAGGGACCCAGATCAAAACAATATACAACCCTCAAGGAACTCATGGAGGTGATGGGCTCCAGGCTCCGAGCACAGAGCCCAATGCGGGGCTCGAACTCATGAACAGTGAGATCAGACCTGAGCTAAAGTCGGACGCTTAACCAACTGAGCCACCCAGGTGCCCCCATATGAGAATTTCTTAAACAAGATAGGCAGAGGGAACTCTGGGAGAACCACAAGATAGGTTACACAGACAACAAGTAAGGATGTTTCTGGAGCTCAAGTTGGAAGAAGTTTGTCCAAGTTGGTGGAGCAGCAGGTACAGAGGGGAGGTGTGTGGTGTGTGGGTCACAGGGGATGTGTGAGGATGTGGGTGATACTAGGTGAAGCTATGCTGGGCTAAGGTCACATCACACCATTCTAGAGAAGTTGGGCCTCATCCTGAAAAACTGTAGAGAACCATGGAAAGATCTTACATGGGGAAGTGCCATGACCAGATTTGCTTTATAGAATGATCCTTTGGTTGAAGTGGAAAATGACTTGGGAAGTGGTGCCGGTGTGCTAGGTTTAAGGCAGAGAGACTAAGTAGGTTGTTGGAGTAATCCAAGTGAAAAGTGAGGCCCCAGTCAAAAGCAGTTGTAGAGGTGGGTGTTGTGGAGGATAGGCAATAAATAAAGTCCTGGTTTGAGCAACAAAAGCCCTGGATTTAGGTCAAGAGGACAGGGTTTTTAGCTAAGACTCTGCTGCTAATAAGCCAATATCTCAGCCTTTCTGAGTCTTAGTATTTGGATGGGACTGATATCCCCTGCCCAGCCCACCTCCTGGGATCCAATGAGGTCATTAGAAGAAGATTTAAAGGAAGCAGCTTGAAGCCAACTTGGCTGGAAAAGAAGTTTCAGTGGGGAGAAGCATTTTGGTGAACTGAGGGCTATGGCTATCTCAGGCTGTCCAGAGAATTACAAAAGAAGCCGAAGGAGTGGGTGAAAAGTTAGAGCCCGTCCACATTTCTGGGCAACCAGTTCCAGGTTTCTTTTCCTTAGTACTCAGTCCTCTCCTACTCTGGAGACCTCTTAGTTCTTCCAAGTTCCACTCTGCATTTTGCAGTTATGCCATCTTCAGGGCCAAGGCCAGTACCACAGGATCTGGGCACCATTGCAAGTGATAAAAATAAGCTTCACACAATTAGATCCCCAGAGCTCTAGCAGCCACAAGAAAACCACTGAGCCTCAGGGCACTGGCTGAGAAGGGCCCAGAATCCAACACCAGTAGGGACCCAAAAGTTCTTGGTGCCTCTGTCTGCATTCTGCCCATGGCTTAGAGTTGTCAGGCCATATGTCCCAGAAGCACAGATGACAGAATTGAGGTGGGAGGGGGAAATGAATATATACAGGCCAGGGTGACAGTCCCAGCATAGGCTGTTTTAGGCTGGTCTTGTCTTGGTGTTGAAAACTTGAGGCCATATCCCACAACACACAATTTCTGTACACCAAAGAACAGGCATCCTCACATTGCAATAATGAGAACAGTATGGGTTTTCGGAGGACTAGCCAAATTCACGCTGCAGCCTGTGTGACTTTGAGAAATCACTGACTTTCTCTAAGCCTGTTTCTGTTACTGAAAAATGAGAATAACATTGCCTGCTTTGCATGACTAGTTATTGTGAAGATTAAATGGGTGTGTACAATGTATTGTCATGCATACAGAAGGTCCCCATTAAATAGGAGCTGTTATTGTCATTATCAGCAGGTGCTTGATAAATATTTGAATGGGTAGCATAGCTAAATGTAGCCAGGAAAACCGGCTGTGTTAGGATAGACTTGGCAGAAAGCAAAAACAAAAATAAGTACTCATACCAAGTAACCTCCTGGTGTTTATAGCACTGAGGTTGAAGTGCCTCATCTCCTCCTACCTGGTGTATTAGCGAGACCCATCCTGAGAAGATCCCAGCGGTTACACAGATGTGAGAGTCATAGTGGTATATGACAGAGGAAAACATTCCAACTGAAAGCTAAGTCTCTCCCGACATACACAGGCAAAGAAGAGTTCCCTTTTAGGTCAAAGGGAAGGAGAACTACTTCAGTGTCGTGGGTTCTTTATTTATTGGTTCGAGACTAAGTTATGTTTCTTTATTTGTCTACAACTGTATAAGGACAACATTATAGATACTGGAGATTCAGGTGTCCATGCCCCAGTGTACCAAGCTCTGTCCAAAAAGATGGGCTTATAGTTTTGAGATACAATACATCACAATATTTACTCCTTCCTCTTTCCATCTGATTTTTCTACCCGAAATTTTTACGCTTGAATGAATGAGAAAGGTTATATTCATCTCTTAAGTGCTTGCGAAAGTCTCTGAAAAGCTTAGATGTCAAAGGAGAAGTTCCCAAATCTCCAGGGTGGGTGGTGGCAGAGAGCAGGGTTGGGTCTCCTTGCCTTTGTCACCATGCTTATCTTTTGAACAGAGAGCCTTTAATGAGGTGACAGTGCTTCTGTAGCCCCAGAGAACAAAGATCGGCATTCACAAGTGGTCCCCTCCTCCTTTTTTAAAGTTTCATTTTGGGGACACATGCAACTTTGAGAAGGAGGGGCAGATTGATAATTTGCATTTGTTTACATTTTGAAAACTATCTCTGCTCTAAACTCGTATCTCTATGGACAAAACAAAAGGAGAGAGAAAACAAAAAGTGGGCATAACCAGCCTCAGATATGAAGTCATCATCTCTGTGGACCATAAAAATGAGAAATGCAAAAAGGTGATCAGGGACTGAAGCTTGCTATGCTGTGGGTTGGAGGGAGGTGGTGGCTGAGATTTTGGCAGCTGTGAAATAAAGCGATCAAAAGTGTTCCGCAGGCATTGAGAAACCAGAGTCAAATGTGAAGGCAGGGGCTAAAGGAAAGTTCACCAAGTTATGAAAGAAGCCTGGGTATGGGAGGGAAGGAGGACTGTTAGTCTTCTGGTTGAGACTACAATAGTCAAAAGTTCGGGGCTGAGGAAAGCAAGGAACAAGCACATGGGCTTGCTTCCAGGGACTGAGCCCCCTGTGTGTTGGCTCTATGACTGTGGCTGCCGTGTTCCTGTGGGGATGTAACACCTAACCTGCTTCTACATTGGAGCCCTGGAGGGTCAAGGAGAAATGGGTGAGGAGCAAGGGGGACAAAATGACAAAAGGAGAAGAACAAACTCAAAAGGAGCTTGCGACACCAAAATAGCAAATGACAAGTCAAGAAATACAGGTAATAGAATCAACTGTAAGAATAGAAAATTGTCCCAGATGCAATTCATTTTATAGAATAGTGTGAAAAAGACTTTGTAGTAAGTAGGATGTACCCCTCCAAAAAAGGCATTCTTTCTGTTGAAAAAAAAAAAAAGGAATTATGGAAAACATAAACAAAACAAGACTGGATAGATATAAAAATTAAAATGTAGAAATAAAAAATGGAGTTATTGAAATAAAGATGTAATAGATAGGCATTACTGACGCCTACCTACCACTGAAGCATGAGTTACCAAATTGGAAAATAGCACAGAGAAACTTACCCTGCCTGTAGCACAGAAATGTAAATGTGTGAAAAATATGAAAGAACAGTTCAGAGATATGAAAGGTGAACTGACAGGCTTTAACATTTTTTAATAAAAGTTATTGAGAGAACAGAGAGAATGAAAGAGAAGCAACATTTAAATACATGGCTAATAATTTTCTAGATTTGAGTAACAATATGAGTTCTTAGATCAAAGATGTCTCCTAATACACTGAAGGTTAAATAAAAGTGAATCCACAACTAGACGCATTGTAGTGAAAATGTAGAACATCAAGGGGGGCGGGAGGGAAGACCAACCAGTGTATGAGTCTGCTCAGGCTGCTATAGCACAACACTATAGACCGGGTGGCCTAAACAACAGCAATTTATTTCTTATACTTCTGGAGGCAGGGAAGCCTTAGCTCAAAACTGATTTGGTATATGGTGAGAGCTCTCTTCCAGGCTGTCTTCTCACTTTGTCCTCACACAAGAGCAAGCTCTCCCCTGTTTCTTCTTTTAAGGACACAAACCCTACCCGATTGGGGCCCCATTCTTATGACCTCATTTAACCTCAGTTACCTCCATTAAAATCTGTGTCTCCAGATGCAGTCACATTGAGGGTTTGGGTTTCAACATATGAGTTTCAGAGAGACACAAACATGCAGTCCATAACAACCAACTACAAATCAGAGTTAAGATATAAATTATGTATAAATAAATGACACATTGTCACGTTTCAGCAGCAGCATAAAATGTTAAGACAGTAGAAACAACTTCTTCCTAGCCTCTACAATCAGACAACAAAAATAAAAGGTATCCAAATTGGCAGAGAAGAAGGCAAACTTTCAATCTTTGCAGATGACGTGATAGTCTACATGGAAAACCCAAAAGACTCCACCCAGAAACTACTAGAACTGATGCATGAATTCAGCAAAGTCACAGGATATAAAATCAATATACAGAAATCAGTTGCATTTTTATACACCAATAATGAAGCCATAGAAAGAGAAATCAAGGAATCGATCCCATTTACAATTGCACCAAAAACCACAAGATACTTCGGAATAAACCTAACCAAAGAGGTGAAAGATCTGTATGCTGAAAACTATAGAAAGCTTATGAAAGAAATTGAAGAGGACACAAAGAAATGGAAAAACATTCCATGCTGGGACACCTGGATGACTCAGTCAGTTAAGTGTTTGACTTCAGCTCCAGTCATGATCTCACAGCTCATGAGTTTGAGCCCCATGTTGGGCTCTGTGCTGACAGCTCGGAGCCTGGAGTCTGCTTCAGTTTCTGTGTGTGTGTGTCTCTCCCTCTGCCCTTCCTCTGCTTGTGCTTTGTCTCTCTCTCTCTCTCTCTCTCTCTCTCTCTCACTCTCTCTCTCAAATAAATAAACATTAAAAAAATTAAAAAGAAAAACATTCCATATTCATGGATTGGAAGAAAAAATATTGTTAAAATGTCTATACTACCCAAAGCTATCTACACATTAAAAGCAGTCTCTATCAAAATAACATTAACATTCTTCACAGCGCTAGAACAAACAATCCTATAATCAGTATGGAACCAGAAAAGACCCCAAACAGCCGAAGTAATGTTGAAAGA